>NC_050464.1:40437619-40602921 GCF_903995425.1 Onychomys torridus | reverse complement strand
AAGCGAGTACTTGAAACTTCAGCTTGGCTGAAACAGAGGGTCATAGACCCCGCAGCGGCTGCCTGGGGATCTGGATGGGAAGAAGGAGGGCCGCTTTGGTCAGTCCAGGCACCCCTCCACCATACCAGGTGCAGGAGAAGACGACTTAGCTCACCTGGCACTTCTCCGGAAGACAAGCATAAACGCCCAGCGGCTCCGAGGCAGTGAACGCAGGTATCGGCAAAAGTTCCCAGGCCGTAGCACACCACATTTCACAGGGAAGTGCCTCGTGGCCAGCGGGGCTCGCCAGACCATCAGGTGATGAGCTGAGACACAAGCACTCTGAGCGGCTTCTTGTGTTAGGCCCTGCAGCTGCTCCACGCTGTTCTAAGACACTGGGTGATGGTTTCTGCCCAAGATCTTACGCCGATGTGGTCAGCGCGTGCACTTTGACCGCTGGAACTGGGACCAGAAGCGGCAACAGGCTTCAACACTCAGTGTGAGGCCTGCCTGAGACTGTCCCACGCGCCTGAACTCCACTGCCGGCCAAACCAAGAGCGGTTAAAAGGTTTAATCTAAAACCATGTGACTGAGACCGTCTTGTGCTGATTGGGTCGGGAAGCTCCTGAAAGGTGTGCAGGATGCTGAATGATTCCCTATCAAAGGGAAATCGGAGTGGATAGGTTCAAAACCACTGTCTCCACCACCTTCCAGCCCTCCTTTAACGGTTCGTGTCATAAAAAAAAAAAAGAAAAAAAAGAAGAAGCTATTTGTTGCAGCACCTAAGCAAGCTTGTTTTTGCTCACAAAGGTGGAAAAGCTATCTTTGCACATGGTTTCCGCCAGGTGCGACAGGCTGGACGAGGCAACTGTCAC
The DNA here is from genome assembly GCF_903995425.1 of Onychomys torridus. NCBI lineage: Eukaryota > Metazoa > Chordata > Mammalia > Rodentia > Cricetidae > Onychomys > Onychomys torridus. Next base: position 40,602,067 of record NC_050464.1, on the reverse strand, counting down.
TGTCCCTTGCTGGAAGAGAACCCTAGACATTTTTTGGGTAGTAGCTTGATGCTGCCTTTCATCTAACTAACTCCAGCTCGGGGACTGGCAGCTCATGTGTTTTCTCACACACACACCTTGTCTTTTCCCCCTTCTCTTACTTCTCCTCCCTCTTTCCTTCATCGGTGAGGCTTCCTCTGGTCCTCATACGGGTGTGTGTCAGCATGGTTGCTTGTGAAAGACAGATGAAAAGACAGGTCATCTTTACGCCTTGAATCAAAGGCTCCCGTTCCAATCACTCAGTTGCATCTCCTCTGCAGGCTTCAGTCCCCAGAGCTGGATTGTTAAATGAAAGGCAGCATCAAGCTACTACCCAAAAAATGTTCTAGGGTTCTCTTCCCAGCAAGGACATAGACAGTTTCCTGTCCAGCCTTTCCTCACCTGGGGAACCTGTGCAAAGATAGCTTTTCCACCTTTGTGAGCAAAAACAGCTTGCTTAGTGCTGCAACAAATAGCTTCTTCTTTTTTTTCTTTTTTTTTTTTTTATGACACTAACCTTAAAGGAGGGCTGGAAGGTGGTGGAGACAGTGGTTTTGAACCTAGCCACTCCATTCCCTTTGTAGAGGTCATCAGCATCCTGCACACCTTTCAGGAGCTTCCCGACAATCAGCACAAACGTCTCAGTCACATGGTTTTAGATGTAAACCTTTAACCCGCTCTTAGGTTTGGGGCAGTGGAGTTCAGGCGGTCTGGACGGTCTCAGGCAGCCTCACACTGAGTGTTGAAGCCTGTTGCCCTTCTGTCCCGGTCCAGGGGTCAAAGTGCACACTCTGACCACATCTGGGGTAATGATCTTTCAGAAACCATCACCCAGTGTCTTAGAAAACAGCTGGAGCAGCTGCAGGGCCTAACAGAAGCCCTCGGAAGGCTGTGTCTCAGCTCATCACCTGATGGGTCTGGCGAGCCCCTGGCCACGAGCACTTGCCCTGTGAAATGTGTGTGCTACGGCCTGGGGAACTTTGCCTCCTGCGTCACTGCTCGGAGCCAGCTGGCGTTTATGCTTGTCTTCCTGGAGAAGTGCCAGGTGAGCTTAGTCGTCTTCTCCTGCACCTGGTATGGTGGAGGTGTGCCTGGGACTGACCAAAGAGGCCCTCCCTCTTCCCATCCAGATCCCCAGGAGCCGCTGCTGGGTCTATGACCCTCTGTTCAGCCAAGCTGAAGTTTCAGTACTCGCTTCCCTCGGGGTGACTGTTCTCAGTGAGAATGAGGTAGGTGTTTTCATCTCCTCATCACCCACCTCTGCCAGTGCCTCACCTGGCCCCAGCGTGCTAGCCTTCCTAGAACCCATGGAAACTGATAGTCAGTTTCATTTTAGACCCACCATGAAAACCTGAATAAGCACGATGAACTAGTATTAGGTTTGCAAAACCATTAAGTCCAGGGCTGGAGAGATGATTCAGCTGTTAAGAGCACTGGTTGCTCTTAAGATTCCCAACACCCAGCCAGGCGGTGGTGGTACACACCTTTAATCCCAGCACTTGGGAGGCAGAGCTAGGTGGATCTGTGAGTTCGAGGCCAGCCTGGTCTACAGAGTGAGATCCAGGAAAGGCACCAAAGCTACACAGAGAAACCCTGTCTCGAAAAACAAAACAAAACAAAACAAAAAGATTCCCAACACCCATGTGGAGGCTCACAACCATCTGTAACTCTAGTTCCAAGCACCTTGACCCTGCCTCTCCTGGCTTTGACAAGGTCTCTGGAGCCCAGGATGGTCTCAGCCACGTACCTGAGCAGTGAGTGGGGAGACCCTACAGCACTCACTTCAGACCAGCCTTTGAGTGCAGGCTTTGTACGGAGCAAATGAGTGGGGCCTGAGGCACGAGGCACCTAATAAGCTGTAGGGACCAAGCTGAGCAGCAAGGTTAGCATGTGCACCAAGAGTCTCGAGGGCTGTGTCCAAGACCACAGCAGCTCCTGTGGAGGCAGCCACAGGAAACCAACATGCTCATGCCTTACAGAAGGGAAGCTGCGGGGAGAGGGAGGTGTGGCCAGACAGCTGTTAAGGAGTGACTGACCCCACTGTGAAAAGGATCTGCAGTGATACAGGGTTCTGGAATGTAGGACATGGGAACAACCATAACATGGAATAAAGTGAGCTTGGGTTCCGTTCCTGTACAGCCATCTAGCTCACATTTACATCACTCACAGCCATGCCACAGCTCCTTAGCAGCCATTCTGCTTCCACAGGAAGGCAAGCACAGTATCCAAGGCCAGCCCACTGTCTTCTACATGCCACACTGTGGTACAGCTCTGTACAACAATCTGCTGTGGAGCAACTGGTCCATAGATGCACTTTCCAGGATAGTCATCATTGGCAACAGTTTCCAAGGCCTCGAGGAAAGGTAAGCCAGACCCACCTGCAGGCAGAAAGGCTTTCCCCATAAGGAACTGGGTAAAAGGTTTAAGGCTAGACCTGGGTCCAAACCCTGGGTCCAGCTTAAAGCACTTACGGAATCTGCAAATGAATTCTTTTCTGGGGGACGGTGTGTTTCAGCAGCCATGTTTTTCAAGTGCAAAGACCACAGTCTTGATCTGCTTCCAAGTGCCTGCCTGTGCCACCCTCTTCACTGTGACCGCCTGCTGGGGCATCTCATTCCACATCCGCCAACCCTTTCTGAGCTCATCAAGAAAGAACCATCCATATACTTCCTAATTGTGTATATATGTTTTTATTTCTAGGTTGTTGGCGAGGATTCTGCAGAAAAATTATGCCTACATTGAGAAGGTATCTTGGCGGAGTAGCCAGGGAGAGGGTGGGGATGAAAAGCCACACTCCCCGTTGATGTTTCTGAGCATAATGTACTGGCAGGGGCTTCCCTGGAACCAGTCAGTGCCCAATTCCCTTCATTCTCGGGGTGAGTCCAGCATTCCATTGCCTTTGGGACTGAAAAGCATTGAAATACAAATCCCCATTGCGTAGTTTCAAAAGGACAATAGGGTGGCCACCGAAGGGAAAGGTATGGCAAGAGAGCAGGGTCATGCCTAATGCCTGTGTCTGGACCTCTGCTCAGATTCTGAAAAGCCTGGAGGAGCTCCCACTGCCTCAGACTCCGCAGTAACATGGACACTTTTAATGACATCTCTGTCCACTGGTTCCCTCTCCTGAAGCTGGAGAGACTGCCCAGAGACCTGTGGGCATCTCAGGAAGAGCCTGATTACCAGACTGTGAGGACCTGGAGATCATCAGGAAACAGACAGACTGAGCTCAGCTGGTATTGCGGGCAGTACCTGCAGCCTGGGCCAGGAGCCTGGTGCAGACCATGCCATCTCCTGTGCCAGGGCCAGGAATACAACCCAGGATGGTGAGATCACATCACATCACATCCTGCCCTGGTGGCCTTGGTCTCCCAAATAGAGCCATTATTTGTGAAGTTGGTTTAAAGTGCTGTTTATTCACACCTGTCCGGTGCGGGGCTCTGATGTCTACTTGGCCATGTCTATGAGGCTCTGCAGGGAGGTGGGCACCCAAGTCTTCTCGCCCTGCACGAACACCACACCCCCGGTCGATGTAGATGACGATGCGGCCAAAGGTGTAGAGCTGCTTGCCCTCATGCCGCTTGCCAATGACAGGCAATGAACACGATGTTTGTGCTCCTCCGCCTTGGTCTCAATGAGGTCCTTAAAGTTCATGGGCACGGAGCTGGCACCACACCGATGCCCCTCTGAGCCATGTTCTCAGCCTCACGGCGCTCCTGCATGGCCTCATACTGGAAGTCCTTTCTGCGGCTCTGTGTGGGTGAGGTAGGCAATGTTCTCTCGCGCACCTGGCTGCATTGTAGGCACCTGAAAGGGAGGGTGGTGAGGAGAGTGACCCCAACATGCATTATGATGACCACGGACGTGTGACTCACTGAGGCAACTCTGCCTAAGGACCCAGACACCAATCCATGATCACTGTGTGCTTGGGACACAGTACCACAAAATTGGTCTGGGAACTTGTAGCAGATAACAAATATCAGAAGAAACCTGTATCAGATGAAGATGTGGACCCAGAGGTGGCCTCTAAAATCCACCGTCCACAAGACTACCTTCAAGTCTAACTTAGCTACAGAGGCCCCTGCCCTCAAAAAATGAAAAAACGGGGGTTGGAGATAGCTCATTGGTTAGGAGTATGTCTTATGCTTGCAGAGAATCCAGTTTGATTCCAGGACTCACTTCAGCTGGCCCAAAATACTCCAGATCCATGGGATCCGATACCTTCTTCTGGGTCCTCTAGCATGCACTCATGTGTACAACAGTCCCCTCCAGACACACACATAAACACAACTTAATTTTAAAAAAAAGGAACTATTATTTAGGGAGCCAGAGTATGGCTACTTGAAGATCATAGGGTGAACCCAAATGTAAGTTGTGAGAGGTACAGGGAAAGAATTCTGGGAACATGGTCTGGCGTGCAAGGTGGAGATGGGTTAAAGGAGATGGCAACTCCCATCCCACCTGCCACCGCAGAGCCACGTAGCCCTCCATAAGCACTGGGCCTCACCAAGAGCTAACACACAGCAAGGAGAGGCCTGTGTTGTGTATAAGGTTTAAGTGGTAAACCTTGCTCCTGTCTGAACACCTTCAATCCATTAGAGCTCAGGCAACATGACCTTTGCAACACAGCAGCCCTGGCCTCCCCAGCAAGCAGTGACACACAAGGACCCAGCTGCCAGGTGCCACGGACATGCACTCAGCCATTGTAGCCCACGTAGCCCACCAATACTGTTAAAACACGCATCACTCGGAAAACGGAGCACCATGTGCTGTCACAGCAGTGTAGGAAGGCTACCTGGAGTCAGACCCACGCCTGTCGGCCTCTGTAAGTAAGTAGCTGAGTCCACTAGACACTGTCCAGAGAGTGTAGTTACGCTTGGGCTGGCCTCACAGAGACAATGTCATGTTTAGGGACCAGGTCCAGGACATCCCCACAGAGCCCCACTCACCCACATTGGAGGACACGCCCTGTTCATGATATCAAGTGCTTCGTTGAACTTGTCCTTGACGGAGGGGTGTGCCAGCACCTGTCTGAGAAATGGATTTCCAGCCCAGGTACCACTTGTGTCTCCTCGTAATTGGGCTGTTACTGAGCCAGGAGCACAACACCTGCAAAGGACACAGGACTTGACTGAGCAGTGGCCAAACTGAAAGACGCTGGCCCAAGAGGTGGGTAGAGGGTCCCCACTGTATGCAATGCTGTTCTCCCACAGCTCACACTACAGGGCTCACACAGCTGCAGCATCTAGCAGTTACTTGTAGAATCTGGAGCCTGTCTGTGCCTACACCTGCTGAGCCTTAAGCTCCACATCTCCAGACAGGTTCTGTGAGGAGCTGAGATGAGGCAGTATTATGCCTAGATAGCAATGGCACTGAGGATCTGAGGTTCTCACCACCCCACCATGTCCCTCCTGGACCACACAATCGCAATACCTGAAGCCTTCCAGCTAAGCATCACCTTCCAGAGAAGCAGGCACTGGCCTCAGCATCACTGACTGAGAACTACAGTGGCTGTCGTCTCCTGCACTCCATCTCTGCAGTGTCTGTAACAGTATCCCGTTCACATGAGTGTCAGAACACGGCCTCAGCACACGGCGGAGGCCAGCACAGGGGCAGCTCACAGAGCAGGCCTGGGGAGTCACATGAATCTGGAGTGACTTGAGCTGAGCAAGGACCTGGAATGAGCAGGAATGGGCACTTCAGGTCAGCGCCATCGCTGGGAGACAGAAGAGCTTGGTGTCTGTGGAGATCGGCCTTGCTGCAGTGGGGTCAGCTTTTAAGTTAATCTCCTACATCAGCACACGCAGCAGCAGGATACATTACGGTGTTTTCATGCACAGATGTCACGTCACTTGGTCTTTGCTCCTGCTTTGTGTCCTGTGTTCCATCGTCCTCTCAATTTCCATCCTCCCTAAGGGTCTTCTTGGCCTAGTGTAATGGTGCACACCTTTAATCCCAGGATTCAGGAGGCAGAGGCAGGCAGATGTCTGTGAGTTCCAGCACAGCCTGGTCTACAGAGTGAGTTCTAGCACAGTTAGAGCTAAATAGTGAGACCCTGTCCAAAAAAAAAAAAAAAATTTCGTCTTACCTCCTAATGATCTCTGTAATCCTCTTACTGATTTCATGGCTATGGTGCTGGAGAGCTGGCTGAATGGTTAAGCTTTTCCTGAGCACCTAAGTTCAGTTCCCAGCACGTGGTGGCTCTCTGTGACTCCAGTTCCAGGGCACTTGACACCCTCTTCTGGCTTCCTCAAGATACGTAGAGTAGAAGTAGAGAACCTCCCTTTGCCAGTTGTGCTCTGACCCTACCTCCCCAAAACATAAACATAGATCTAAGTTCTCTATAGGACACATGTGGTAGTTCTCTTTCCCGGTTTTTAAAATTAGATTTATTTCTTTACTTTACATCCTGACCACAGTTTCCCTTCCCTCCTCTCCTCCCAGTCCCCCTGCCCCTCAATTCACTCCTCCTCTGTTTCTGTTCAGAAAGGGCAGGCCTCCCATGGGTATGACAAAGCATGGCATGTCAAGTTGCAGTGGGACTGAGCTACTCCCCTTGTATTAAGGCTGGGCAAGGCAACCCGATATGAGGAATAGGTTCCCAAGAGCCATTATGTTGCTACTACACTGATTTCCATTCATTCTGCGGATACCACGGTTGCATTATGATTGATGCACATTGTGTATTGTGTATCACCCTGATCTTCTGCTTCCCCCTCCCAAGCGATTGGATGATTGACACATAATACCACATCTGGCATCATATCTTACCAATTCATGTTGCTATTCATTCATTCATTGTGTGTGTGTGTGTGTGTGTGTGTGTGTGTGTGTGTGTGAGAGAGAGAGAGAGAGAGAGAGAGAGAGAGAGAGAGAGAGAGAGCATGCACATGTCCACATTGCAGCATGCATGCTGTGATGGCTCTGTGTAGGTAAGAGGACAACAGTTTGCTGGAGTTGGTTCTCTCCTCCCACCATGCAGATCTCTGGGAGGGAACTCTTGTCATCAGGCTTCGAAGCAGGCTTTACCCACTGAGCCACCTCACCGGCCCAGATGTGTTCTTTGTTGAGGAAGCTGCCTTCTTTGAGAGCTTTGTGAAAACGTAGATGGCTGAGGTTTTGTGGTTTGTTGCTGGCCCCGCTGTCCTCTTTGACTACCCCCAGGTTTGCTTTTGTGGTGGTGCTGTGCTGGTTTTGTGACTGTGACTCTGTGGTGTAATTGGACTTCAGGTACTGTGTCAGGTCCGGCACTGCTTCTCCTCAGGAGCTTGGTTTGTTTTGTTTTTTTGTTTTATGTTTTGTTTTCCGAGACAGGGTTTCTCTGTGTAGCTTTGGGCCTTTCTTGGATCTCACTCTGTAGCCCAGGCTGGCCTCGAACTCACAAAGATCTGCTTGGCTCTGCCTCCCGAGTGCTGGGATTAAAGGCGTGCACCACCACTGCCTGCTTTTTTGTTTGTTGTTGTTTGTTTTTCGGCTTGGTTTGTTTGTTGTTTGTTTTTTCCATGTAAATTTGAGGTTTATTTTTCTGAGTTCTTTGAGGAATGTTGTTTGGACTTTGCTGGGTTGTATTGACTGTGTGGATTGTTTCATGTCCATTTCACACTGCAGGTTACCTGGCCCTGAGCTTTAAAGGCCCTTCTGTCTCCCTGAGCTAGCTAGGGAGCTGTCTGTCTGTCTGTCTGTCTGTCTGTCTATCTATCTATCATCTATCTTAGTTTTTCAAGACAGGGTTTCTCTGTGTAACAGCCCTGCCTGTCTTGGAATTCATTCTGTAGACCAGGCTGGCCTCAAACTTACGAAGATCTGTCTGCCTCCGGCTCCCAAGTACTAGAACTATGGCCAGCTTTCACTGTGTTCTTGACCTTAGTTCTTCAGACTTGAAGATTGTCGTGTTTGTCTGACGAGGGAGATTGGACTGTTGTGTTCTTCCCTTGTGTCCTTGTCTGCTCAGGTCAGGGAAACACCGGCTTCATGCAGTGAGAGATGGTGTCCCTCTGTTTCTACCCACGAATTCTACAGAGCTGAGCAGCACATACTGCCTCATGTTTAAGAGCCGTGGTGGGGTCTAAATGGAATGCCAGCTGGAAGACTTGGCTACCACGTGTAGATTACAAAATGAAGGATGGAATAAATGAGGCCGCACACTGCCAGGACCCGGTTAGCCACACATCTGTGAAGCAGTGCCAGGCAGGCCTATTCACCATCACCTGTTCACTCAAGCCTCACCCAGCATGTCCCGAATAAAAGCTTTGCTGTGGTGCAAGGAGCAAGCTCACTGTTGCCACTGACCACATGTACTGTGCCAAGAAAGCAGCAAGGCTGTGATCCAGCAGATGAGGACTCTGGGGACCCTGACTACTTAGAAACAGTCAGGAGACAGGAAGCCAGGACCTACATCCTGAGACATGTACAAGGCAGACAGAGAGCTGCTGTTAGGTTAGGCAGGCTTAGGGTGTTGCTGAGGAAACTGGTGGACATGATGTGGACTGATTGAAATCTTCCCTAAAGCTACCAGACTGGTCTAAGTCTTTATGAAGTGCTGAGACTAGGTAAGGTCCTGGGGTATCACATGACATGCTAGGAAACGTGTAGTTCTTTGCTGCTCAGTTCTGACCACTGGAAAAACTGACATGGGGCCACGCAGGGCACACGGAGCAGTAAATGCTGCACAGGGAATCGGATGGAGATGGCTGAGAGGTTCTTGTCCATCAAACACTAGGACATGGCCACCTGCTGGGCCTCCTGGCCACGGTGCCTCTCCGTCTTAAACCCTTCAGATGTTGTATGCCCAGCGAAATGGACAGCAATATGGAAGCTTTGATGTTAAGTCTTTCCCTGGCACACTCCCACTTCCACCTTCCTTCACACCATGGTCTCTTACCTTCATCTTTTATTTTGAATAACCACAAGTAGGCCTTTGTTTTGGGTAATGATAAACAGACTTTTATTGTGAACAATCACAGCCAGGCTCTTATTTTTCAATAATATTGATTAAGAACAAAACATTTCACATGCAAGCTAAAGCTGTAAGCCAATGTGTGTTCATTTTTCAGCACAGTTTTAAATGAGTTCATTTTATAGCTAAGTGGAAGTTAAAAATCTACAGTGTGATGCTGAGGCTTTTTGTCTGCAGCAACACCCAGGACTCAGACACACAGGACCACAGGACCCAAACCTGGGGCCACACGCCACATCACAACCCACAGCTCTGCAGACCAATCCAGCCTCAGCCACACACAAGTACAAAGAACCCAGAGAACACCCTGCACCCACCTGTGACACCAGTCCCACTACTGTGTGATGGCGTGACTGTGTGGAAGGTGCTGATTACAGATGCACCCTGTTGTCAGAAAGTCTACACTACACCGGGGAACTTGTTGTCATGGAGAGTAGGGAGTCTAAAGAACCAAGTTTCCCATATGCTGGGAAGCTTTTGGTTAGGAGAGCCCTTCAGGCTGCTCTGAGGGGCCCAAGCCTGAGAGACAGGCCAGGCCAGGACCCCTCTGCCTCTCTGAGGAGGTCACTCAGCCCTCCATCCCCTTGGTGTGCCTGCCCTTCCTGCAGTATCCTGATGACATCATCAAGTCTTGTGTGCTACTCCCAACCTGAGCTCCAGTCCTTCCTGGGACACGGCAGCCATTACTTAGGAGTGGCTCTCGGCCTGGCACCCCGTAGACGGCCCTGGGTTGGGTGTGGAGTGGCCTGTGGTTTCGGGGGGGTGGTGTTCCCGCTGCCGCAGGCGCTGCCTCCCCCGGGCCAGAGCCTCCAGGTACCACTGCTGCTCTTTCCATTTCTGTTTCCACCGCTCCAGCTTCTCCCTTCTGGCTTCCAGCTTGCAGAATTCCTGATCCAGCTGCCGGAGCTCTGATCGCAGCTGCCTGTTCTCAGCAATGACACCCTTGCAGAAGTCCTTGTGAGCTTGTTGGACCCTAGCCTCCAAGGCCTTGGTCTTCTTCTTCAGCTCCCTGGTGATGTCCTTCCCTGACTCCAGCAGGTTCAGTTCCTCCACTTGCTTCTCCAGGTCGGCCCTTTCCTTCAGGAACTGGAAGTGTGCCTCTCGGTCCATGAAGCGGATGTCAGACACTATGCTGGCTTTCTCCTGCTCTAAGGCCTCAATCTTTCGGTCCTGGCTCTCCTTTATTTGTGCTATGGGCCTCAGGGTCTTCAACTTCTTCCTGAAGCAGACCTCCAGCTTACTGGTCCCCATCAGCTGCTTTTGGAGGTCATCCGAACGGGAGGTTAAGTCGGAGATCAGCTCTCGCCTCCATTCCTCGATCTCCTGACACTGACGGCTGTAATCTCTCCACAGGGAGTCATATTTCCTCTGGCTCTCCCCCTTCCTCTGCTCCAGGTACTCCAGGAAGGGTTTGCTTTCTGTTTCTTCCAATGATACTTCCGTCTGCATTTCCTTGATGTCTGTTATCAGCACCGACCGCCGGCTCTTCACTTCTTCCATCTCCTGGTCTAGCTCTCGCATAGTTACCACGGTCTTCTTCCTCATCCTCCTCTCCAGCCGGGTCATTAACTCTGGCTTCAAATAGTTGTTGAGAATGGTCATATATGGAGGTTCTGCGGGATAGTGTTGAGGGCCCTCAGCAAGCGCTCCTTTGGAGTCCAGGAGCTCACTGGGAAGGCTCTCTATGTCTGAGTTGCTGATGCTGACCCCTGATGAGGAGGCACTGACCTGACAGACCTGCTTCTCAGAGGACCTTTGGCCAAGTAGGGGAAGTCCCTGCTTTTTCTCCTGGCCCAGAAGAATCAGTTCCGGCCACCTCACCCGGAAGTCGCATATGGCCTTCTTCCTGGCCAAGTAAGGCTTGTAATAGATGTCTTCGTATGTGAAAGCAGGCTCATCCTTCCTTGCAGGAAGTGATGGTGGGTCAGCAACCCTACCTCTCTGCTTGTGGTGGAAAACGGTGGTTCTTCTGCCCCTGGTATCGCAGGTGGTATGACCCTGGCAGTGGGACTCCATAGTCCCTCCCCTCCGGGGTGCAGGGCTTTGCCCCTCCCAGATCCTGCTGCCCGAGGCTCAGAAGCTCAGCACCTTCTCCTGGCTACAGGAGTCCCTTCTGTTCATCCTCCTGGCTGGACAGTCCCTGGTAACCACCACTGCCAGGTCACCCCAGTGTCAGCCCGGCAGAGAAGAATGTAGACTGACTGTTGGCCTAGTCATTAACCCTAAAGTGGCGGATTTGCCTGTTGGGCGGGGCTGGGGAGGGGCGGGGCTTGTGTGGGCGAACCTGGAGCCAGATAGACCCTGGGCTGGGAGCCATAGGGTAGTGTACAGCAAGGTTGGAAGAAAAGCTGCAGCGGCTTGGCTCCTGCGGAGGGCAGCTCCTGGGCTTTCTCAGCCGCGCACATCAGTTATGTCATTATCGGGCGCCAAGAAAGCCCCTTGCACCCGTGACCTACACTGTGCGGGCTGGGCAGGAGTCCCGGGAGGAAGGGAAGGTGCCAGGGGCCTGGAGGCCCCAGACTCCTGGCTTCCTGGCTTCGTTTCGCAGTGTGGTTTGGGTGCAGCCTGGGTCTGTGCCGCCAGCTTCGGACTGCCTCCCTGCTCTCTGGGTTCCCTGGAGCATGAGCGTCCTCCTGACGCCATGGCTGGTGTTGAAGGGTGGGGCTTGCACATCAAACTACCTCAGCTTCCTCGGAAGGGAAAGCGGCCCAGAACTGTGCCCTGTACAGACACCTCGGTACCGCGGTTACAGTGAAAGTGAAGCTGAGAAAGCCCAGAGTGTGGAACGAGTGCTCTAGGACGGGACGTGGAGAAAGATCTCCCGGGAGCAGAGGAGCTGCGCGGAGCAGAGGCCCCCAGGACGGCCACTGCGCTGGTTGGCTCTCCCTGCTGTGAGGGACAGCTGGGGAACTTCCCCGGGGAAGAAATCACTTGGCTTGTGGCACAAGTTTCCCACCTCCTGGTAAGGAGGCCCAAGGGAGCTGCAGGAAGCAGGGAGAGGTGTACTCTGTCTTGGAGCCTTGGGAGGAGCTTCTGGGATCGGCCGTGTGTATTGATGCTCTTCTCTGTGTGTTACCGCTGACCTCAAATCCTACCCTGCTCCCGGGCTCTTGGGTCTCACTCAGCACAGCTGCGTGGGTGCTCTGTGTGCAGACACAGACAGGGTGCCTGGGAAACACTAGTGAACAGGAGGAGAAGACTGAAGGACAAAGAGGAGGGCACCAATGCACCTTTAATCCCAGCACTGGGAGGTGGGGGCAGAGGCCAAAGATCCCTGTGAGTTTGTGGCCAGCCTGGTCTCAGAGCTAGTTCCAGAGCTACACAGAGAGACCTGATCCCAAAAGAAAGGAAGGAAGGAAGGAACCTGGGATGCTGTCTTTCAGTGATGGATGCAAGCACACGTTTCTGTGACCGCTGACCCTCCCTCTGCGTCATTAACCATCACCTCCATCCTGGGTGTCAGTGGCGAGGCCTAGTCCTGCATTCAGATCTTTACATCACTCCTCAATGAGGGGCATGGTAGCAGGCTTGAGCACAGTTTCTGCATAAGGCACCCCACCTCACTGTTCCAGCACAGTGCAGAACTCTGCTGATGGAGGGATAATAAGAAGCAGCTTGGTTTCCCGCATGAACAGGCGGGCTGTGCTCAGCAGAGCCTGGAGAACAGCACTAGCTTCCAATGACCTCACCAGACCAGCATGTAGCCCCATGCCCAGGACAGCACTGCACCAGGAACAGTGTTGTTCATAGAACAGGGAAGCCGGCCCGTTACTGTGCATGATTTGGCTTCACAGTGAGACTCAGACATTCTTCCAGAACCCAGGCATCTACAGGTCTGCCTGTCCTGTTGATAGGAGGGAGCAGTGTGTCCTGGTCCTATTTGCCATCTGGACCACCTCATCACTGCTTCCTAGCCAGGGCCTGACACAGTGCATGTCTGTAGGAATTCTGTGTCCTTGAAAAAACTGATGGAAGTCTTCCTTTTCGCTCACACTTGGCCTTTTATGGCTTTCTGTCTGCCTGAACCTGAGCCACTGGGATATTATGACTTGGTTGGAGTAAGAGGGCACCACTCTAGTGGCACACCTACACACAGTGTCCTCTGCTGCTCTTGGGAAGAACCCTACCCCAGAGCAGGACACGCTGGCTCAGCTTTTGGGGAGTCGCACTGCCTGGCTTGGTCACGGTGCTTCTTTGATTTTTTTGGCTGGCGGAGCACTTAGTGTTTTAGGGGATCGTCCTCCAGAGTGGTCTGTTCTGAAGCCATAGGAGGAGAAACAGACAGCAGCCTTTTGCACATGACACACGCACACTAAGGGGGAAGCACAGGCCTCAACAGGCCCCCAAAACCGACAGCGGAAAAACTGTAGGCTGCTATGGTGTTGGCATGACCTCAGCACCTGTGGTTCTGCACATGAATCATAGTGAAAATCTTCAAAACATTAGATGAGTGTAAGAAGGAAGAGTGAAACACAGTGTGTAAATGTTCCTGTGGGCGTGTGCATGCCTGTGCAGGCTGAAGGTCAGTGCTGGGTGTCTTCCTCAGTTGCTCTCCACCATATATTTGAGACAGGGTCTCTCACCGATCGGAAGCCCGGGTTCCCCCTGTCTCCACCTCCCTAGTGCTGGGGTTTCTGCGGTGCTCCATCACGGCTGCCTTCTCTTTGAGTGCTGAGTGTTCAACTCAGGTGCTGCTTGCACAACTAGCCTCGCTGCCACGGTGATCTGAAAGGAAAACCAGGAAGCCTCTAGTGCCCTTGTGTCTCCTCAGAATGCAGAAGGAGGGCAGAAAGCCACCGTGTGCAGATGGGAAGGCGGAGAACACAAAAGGGCGCTCAAGAAAAAAATCAACAAAAACTGCTGCATAAGCCTAATGGTCTTAATCAAAATCCAGAGCCAGATATTGGGGTACATGCTGAACGATCAGAGGAAACAAGCCACAGCCACTTCTCACCTCGCCAACTCCACGAATCCTCTGCCTGAATGCCTCTGAGTCACCACTCGAAAGCTCTCTAGTTCCTGTCTCCTCATGCCTCATACGCCTTTCTCTGCCCAGCCATTTCACTTCCTGTCTCAACCTTCCTAGTGCTGGGATTAATGGTGTGTGCTTCCCAAATACTGGAGTTAAAGGTGTGTGCCACCACCGCCTGTCTCTGTTTCTGCCCTAGACTGAATCAATCTTATGTAGCCCAGGGTGACCTTGAACTCACAGAGATCCAGACGGATCTCTGCCTCCAGAGTGTTAGGATTAAAGGTGTGTGCCACCACTGCCTGGCATCCATGTTTAATCTAGTGGCTGACTCTGTCCTCTGATCTTCAGGCAAATTTTATTAGAGCACACAAAATATCACCATAAAAACCCTGCTGAGTGAGAGTGGGTAAGTCTGTAAACGCGGTTGGAGGACTGTGCAGAGGAGATGTGCAGAGGAGATGGCAGATAAAGCACAACTTCAGAAGCTTCCGCTCAGTAAACGTTCTGGCAGGAATTCAATAAGAAAACCCGGTGGTGCTGGTGCTGGTGCTGGTGTGGTGAGGGATGTCCACTCAAAACGCCAAAAACAACCCAGACAAACATCCCAAGTGATACTGGAGCCTCTTTCCTTGTGAGCACTGGGGAAGGGAGCAGCCAGGCTTTCCTGGGTCTTGTACTGTTACTCAGGGTTGGACAAATGTCCACTGTCTCTGTATCTGTGCAGGAGTCAGCTCTGCTGGCCATCCTTGACTTTGTGTCCTTGGCCAGGTAGATTCTCTAGTCCTCCCTGGATCCTGCCCACCTCGAGGTGGCTAATGTTCTAGTCTAGGGTGCCACCCACATGCATTGGAAGTGTGGAAGCACTCACGACACTAGAAGTGTACAGCAGAGGACCCACCTTCCTACTTCCAAGACCTGAGTGTTAATCACCTGCTGGAGGGATGCTTTTGTGGGTGTCATGCACACCCTCCAACTTCAGAGTTCTTGGGGCTTTGCAGCGTTGACAGACAGATTTAACCCACCCACTCGGCTTGGGCTCAGAGCTATCAAGCCCCCAACATTACTCTCAATTAGTGAGCTCTATTCCTGGCCACCAAGGACGGGGCTGTGTCTCTTAATGCACTTCCCAGCCTGTGCCCACCTCCTGCCACCTACACCCTTCAGCTTGTCAGTGCCCTGCCCTCCTGCCCTCTGCTACCTTTTTGAGACTTCCCTCACCTAGGGGTTATAGCAGCCACACTAAAGCTCCCCTCGCTGTGGATGTTCCATGACCTTCAGGCCAAGTTAGCTCAGTCTTCAACAAGGTAGCTTTCAGCTGTTGTGGGAAACGGCACTCTCAGAACAGACTCCCTGAGACTTGAGTGGAGAGCACAGTTTATTCATACCGGTGACTCAGGTAGCCTGAAGAACCTGGGGCCCAGCTGCAGCCACTTGGGTGTTCATGGTGTCACTCTTGATTCTCCTCCTCCTTGGTGGGGTTCAGTTTTGGTCTCTGTGACTGAGCACAGAGACTAAGGGACTGCTGGCTGGGACTACAAGAGGGAGTCTCCAGCAGCACGTGGCTACAGAGGCAAACGCAGGTCAGGCTGCCAGCTCTGTTACTAACGGCTGCAAGTTACGGCTCTGTTGGTTTATTTTCTGGTGGACTCAAGTCTTCTCACAGCCGCAGGCCTTCGTGGCAGATAGTCTGTGTTGTGTTCCTGGGGGAGATGGAGTGGTTGTCCTAGTCAGGGTTTCTGTTGCCGTGATGAAACACCATGCTCAAAGCAGTTTGTGGAGAAAAGGGTTTACTTGGCTTACACTTCCATATCACTGTTTAACACTAAAGGAAGTCAGGACAGGAACTCAAGCAGGGCATGCAGAGGCCATGGATAGGGGTGCTGCTTACGGGCTTGCTCCTCATGGCTTGCTCCATCTGCTTTCTTATAAAGCCCGGGACCACAGTGGGCTAGACCCTCCCACATCAATAGCTAATTAAGAAAATATTCTACAGGATTGCCTACAGCCCAATGTTATGGAGGCATTTTCTCAGTTGAGTTCCCTCTCAGATGACTCTAGCCTGTAAACCTATGTCAAGTTTGCATAAAGTTAGCCAGCACGGTTGTCTACTTACCCTAGATAGGGAGGCCATGGCAGACCAAAGTATAGATACCGCCAAAGCCCAGTTTGGTGAGCCAGTGAGATTAATGGAGGTACTAACAGGAGTAGAGACAACTCAAAGATGGCTACATCATTAGCGCCTAGCCAGCCCAGGTGACAGCTCACAGAGCTGGGACTGGAGCACACTGCACAGCCTGTAGGCAGCTCCATGGCCGAAGAGTGTCCTTTCTTGGTGCCTCAGTTGGTCTGAGCCTCTTCCAGGCAGCTTGGCTCCTCAGAGTGACTCTTAGCTGTCGTAATCACGTATATCCTCTTGGGGAGGGAGGGGCCTAGTGAATCTGCTCAGTTTCAGGGACTTCCTGGAGCTGTTTTGAGTTGCTTCCTTTCTGAACCTAAGGAGCTTCTCTGCAGGATGGAGTGTTTCACTGTAAACACCATGAGTCTTAAAGAGCTTCCCTCCGAGATGGAAGGGTCTAACCTCAGAGGGAACTACTACTGCACAGCATTGTGATAGGTGGGGTTTCCCTTTGCCACTGACTTGTCCCCTGTCTCCTTGTGAGGGATGTGGGCTTGTCCTGGAGGCAGGACTTTGCTTAACTGTTAGAAGTGGCTTCTGTTGCCCTGTCTGTCACCCATCTGTGCAGCTCAGGCTGTTGGCTGCTTTGCTGGGTTTCTAGGTGGGTTTGTTGTCTTTCCTGCTTTTTTCTTTCATTGTGGATTTCTGAAGCTCTCCTCTATTTCTGTCTTGAGATCAAGGCCATTGATTAAATGACTTCCTCACAGGCTCACACAGAGTGATGCTCCTTTATTTCCAAACAGACCTCACACATACTAGGCAAATGCTCCACACTGATGAGCCATGTGTCAGTCCCTGGGGCAACTCTCTAGAAGATACGGTTTTTAGACAGAATCTCACTGTAGCTCAGGCTGACCTGGAACACACTCTGTGCGTAGCCCAGGTTGATCATCATCCCTCAATCTCCCAACTGCCAGGAATGCAATCTGGAGCTATCCTGCCTGGCTAGGCCTGTGGCAGGTGCCATAGAGAGCGTGAATTCTGGTTGTGGCCTCAGAACAAGCTACAAAAACTGTTTTTCTGCTCTCCCTCTGCAGGCTCTGGGCTGTGGCGTGGAGCTCTCTGATGTCAGCTGCAGGCAGTTTCTGGATCAACTCATTGGATTCTTTCATTTCTACATGGGCCCTGTCTCCCTGGCCTACAAGGTAGAAGTGCAGATTGCCTGGGGCATTGGGCCTGACATCTGTATTACGTGGTGCCATGTGATAAGGTGGTACACCCTGGAGCCCCTTAGGGACGCCTGTGTCCTCATGTGTCTGCTCTCCCCTCCTCTGTGGGTTGGTGCCCCTTTCTTCAGGATGTTTCCTGGCTCTGTGATAGGGCTGGTCACTGGAGTGAGAGCTAAGACATGTGTGGCAGGGATGGGATGAGACAGGCCTGTCCATCCTGCTCTCTTCCTGTTGGGAAGGCCCCTGCAGACAGTAGCAACCCTTCCTGAAGAGCCTGTGCCTGACCTCAGTGCTGACCCCCTCTGTCTTTCGCTCAGAACCGTTCTGAGGAGGAGCTGAGCTTGCAGTGGGACACTGTCATTACACAGGTCCTCAGGAGCACCAGTGAGTCCCACAGGATCTTCAACGCCCTGTGGAATCTGGACCACACCAAGGTAAGGCTGCTGCCCTCCTCTTCACTGCCCGAATGGCATGGGGCTGTGGACGGGGCTGTGGGTGCTGCAGAACACCTGGGGCAGAGCCTGCAGCTGGGGAGTGAGAGGACGGGTGTTCTCCATCTGTTCCCATGCTGCTGTGGGGTGGGGCAGGCTGCCTCTCAGACCTTCTGAAGGCCAGCGAGGCTGCGCCAACAGGCACCAAATAAACACTCCCTGAATAGAGTCTCAACGGAGTCTCATTGTCACCTCTGAACCCCGCCCCCCCCCCCCCCACACACACACACACACACGGCACAGCTTTAGTGACTCCACCAAGTGCCTGGCTCACATTTGAACTCATCTGCATCTGAGAGATGCAGGAAGGTCCTCTCTCTCGGAACCATTCCATTTCCAGTTCACACTCCCCTAAGGAGCGCTGGCTGCTGTGTGGCTGGCCTGGGTGCCTGTGCATCTCAGACCTGCACCTTTCCTCTCGCTGCTGAAGAAAGTAGCTGGGACTCGGCATTTCCAGAGCCCACTGTGCTGGGCATGGGCTAGGTTTTCCCACTTGCGTGGACAACTTGGAAGGCCTGTTGGTACTGAACACAGTCTGGGGCTGTGAGAGTGAGGTCGCTCTGTGTGTGTCTGGCCTCTCTTCTCCTGACCACCTGGCTCACATCAGTGCTGGCAGCCAGGCAGGAAGCCAGGAGGCTGCATGCAGTGTCTGCGCAGTTCTTTGTGGCCGAACAGCTGATTCCTTACAAGAACTGTGGGCTGGCTGTGGGTGTGATCCCCTCAGCTGGTCTCTGAAGTCCACGTCACTGTTGTCCCCAGGCACTTGTAAGCGTGCTCACGGGCGCATGTCTCGTCTCCCCAGGTGGAGCCCCTGCTGCTGCTGAAGGCAGCCCTCATCCTGCAGACCTGCCAGCGCTCGTCCCATGTCCTAGCTGGCTGCATCCTCTATAAAGGACTGTGAGTTGTGCCTTCCTGAGTCCCCAGTGGGCTCCCATCACTGTCCCTGCTAGTTCCAGATTAGCATCCAGTTGGTTAGCAAAGGCCAGGTCATTTAGATTGGCCGAGGGTGTATCCCTGTGCAATTGGGAACTGCTCAGGAAAGGGACACTTGCCTATATGGGTGTTTGCGCGTGACACACACACAGACAACACACATGATAAATGTTTAAAAAATTTAAAAATAGTGTTTGTTTTCTCACTCATTTTTATCTCACATTTATAATATATGTAAGTACATATATATGTGTAATAAGTACATGCACACCCTTTATTTTGAGACAGTATCTGACTGTGTAGCCTTAGCTGTACTGGAATTCTCTATGTAGACCAGGCTGGCTTTGAACTCCCAAAGATAAGTTGTCTCTGCCTCCCAAGTGCTGAGATTAAAAGCATGTGCCATCATGCCCAGCCCTCTCTGTGTACCAACTGCACAGAGAGTACAGGCCCTTCTGCCTTGCTCTCAGCTGTGCCTATGGCCAGCAGTGTGACAAGAAGTGCCACACTGTGCTCCTGTACAAACTCCCACACCGATGCCCTCTGCTCTCTGTGCAGTGGGACACAGCACTGAGGTCTTGGCTGTGCAGTCGAGGCGCTCCTGCTTCTGCTGGTTTAGACATTCCCACTGAACACAGAGCCCAGGCTGGCCTAGAGCCCAGGGAGGAGCACCCTGACCTGCAGCTGCACCAGCCTCCTGCCCTCTGAAATGCTGGATACCTTTGTGCTCCAAATGGTTGGCTCAGTGACTCTCTTCCAGTGCTCACAGGGGGCTTACCTGTGCTTTTAACATGCCTACCATCTTCTGACACCTCATCCCTGCCTGATTGGAGAGCTTACGTTTTGACATCGAGGATCTACTAGATGAAACTTCTGCCAGCCACATCCCCAGGATCCTCAACCTCCAGGGCACTGGTGTCTCCAGCTGAGAGACGCCGGCACTTCTTTTTATGGCATTCTTGTCCCTGTGTCTTACCCCCAGGATTGTGAATTCTCAGCTCCCTCCTTCCCTCACCGCCAAGGTCCTGCTTCATCAGACTGTCCCTGCAGACCAGGTAGAGTACAGCCTGCGGCCTGGTGGGAGGTGACCCAGAACACCTGCCATCCAGCTGTGGGGGGCTTGGGCACTGGTTCTTACAGGCCAAGCAGAGCTGCATGCACTCAGCTCTCCACTAGCATAGTGTTGATAACAGGGCACCCTGGAAAGAATATATTCTTAAATTGGCAGGAAAACCGCTGGCCATGGTGCTGTGTGCCTCTTGTGTCAGCCCTGGGGCGCTGAGGCAGGACCGTCAATGAGTGCAGAGCTCCTGTGGGCTCCATACTGAGACTGTGTCTCTAAAACTAGAGGAAAGGAAGAAGAAACAGGAGGGAAGGGCGGAAGGAGACACTGATCTTCGTGTGTATTCATTTTGTGTGTGTGTGTGTGTGTGTGTGTGTGTGTGTGTGAAGAACACACAACCATTGAGAATAAAAGCGTCCACAGGCAGGTGGCTCTGTGTGAGTTTGAGTCCAGCCTGGTCTACAGAGCGAGTCCCAGAACAGCGAGGGCTGCACAGTGAGAACCTGTTTCGGGAAGGGAGAAGATGGCCCAGACAGCGGCAGAGGCTCCACAGCTCTCACCAGGCATTTCCATCTACTCTCTCTCCCTCTTTCTCTCTCACTTGTTTTGTTTGTTTTGATTTTGGAGATGGGGTTCCCATAGGATAGCCCGGCCTACATAGAGAGTTGAACTTCTGATCCATCTGCCTCACCTCCCCAATACTGGGGACCCAGGATGACCCAGCAGCCCAGCTTGTTTTGGGAGCTTTTGTTTCAGATGCTTCACTGGCCTCTCTCACCGAGAGAGTGAGTGCGTCAACATTGAGAGCTGGGTGGGCTCCGGCTTCCTGGGGTGGTGTGTCTGGAGGGCTGCCCTCACTGTCAGCATCCTTGCCCTCAGCTTCTGGGATCCATACTGAGGGAAAGCAGTCCTCCAGCCTGCTAGTGAAAGGGAGCTGGAGGGACTGCCTGTGGGCACTGCAGACCGGCCTGCTGATGTTGCCACATGCAGCAGTGTTGAGCTGCTCTCCAGCGCAGCAGCCACATCAGTGGTCGGGACAGAGGCTCACAGCCCCTAAGGCTGGGAACGTTTTCCCACCTGGACTGAGGAACTAACTGCTAGCGTCTGGCCTGTGGCTGAGGGTCAGTTGATTTGCAGGCGCTGCTGCAGACTTGCTTGGGTCTTAGCCAGAGATTTTACAGAAGTGCAATCACTTGTACCCTTTTAAGTGGAAACACTGAATTTCATTTACTGTGTTGAAGTAGTAAAAGGCGTTGATTTGAAGAGGAAATTCCCAGGTGTTAACAGGAATGCGGACTTTGGAGAGAGTGAACAAATGTCTGTTTGTTTATTGCTGCTGGGGATCGGAGCCCAGGGTCATGAGCTTTGCCCCTGGGCTGTATGTATTCCAGCCTCGAGGGCTGCACTCTAGACTTGGTTCCCAAAGGTGGACTCCAGTGGGGAATCCTTGCTTTGGTCTTTCATGGGAGATACTTAACAATTCAGAGCTGCTGCTTTGAAGCCTGAGTGGGCCCAGTTCTTGCCTCTTCTTGGTCTCTGAGAGGCAAGTGGCCCTGCTCCATCTGCTGGGCTCTTGGCACAGGGTCACACCAGCTCCCTGGGCTTGGCTGAGTCCTGTGAGCAGATGGTGCCATGAATTCCTAATAGTTGTCAAGAGGAATACGTGGTGCCTGGCGCCAACCTGTGTATATGTTTGTTTCAGGGACTTCCTGGAGCAGGGGCTGCGCCACAGGACGCAGGTATGTGGTGTGGGGACAGTGGTTTCTGCCTTCATGCCAGGATGAGCCCCCATGTGGATTTCCTCTGCTCAGAGAGCAGACAGATGGGTCTAGTACAGCTATAAGGACAGTTCCCCTTTGGCACCCCGATTTCCAAGGTCATGGTTTTGGGCATGCCCTCCTTGACTCCATTCTGCGACGTTGTTGGGACGTGTCGGGGTGTGGTGATGGACAGAGGAAGGAAAGTGGTGGCTGTTAACTCCTTCAGGATGAAGTGGCTTCCCCAAGAGGCCCTGCCTCATTCTAAAGCTGGGATTTGCTGAGTCCTTGGCCAGCTGAAAGCCCTTTCTTCTAACATCTTGTGGATGTTGTCTCCCTTCTCCACACTGCAGTGAAGTTGCCGCTCTCTTTCCTTGCTGCTCACAGCGTCTAGGCTGCAGCTGGGGGGCCTTGGGCTGAGGGAGCCACCCCCGTGCTGCTGTCTGAGCCAAGGGCCCACTTCATCCAGGGGAACCCTGTGTGTTGTTTCTATCTGCAGGGGCAGCATTGCCGCCTAACGTGCAGATCACCCCTGTTTTCCTGAGTGAGCAGGAAATCGCTAGCCTCCACGAGTTCACGGTGGAGCAGGAGACTAGGTAGGTGGGGTGCTCTTATGGTGTGTGTGCCCCCCACTTGTATCCCCCACTGATCCCAGGTGTCGTGGCATCAGGGGATGCAGCAGACTCAGGGTGACACCCAGTGTGGGGCCACTCTCAGGAGACCCTTTAGTTGTAGGTGACATGGCCACCTCTAGTCAGTGATTCTGACCTCATTGTAACAAGCCCTCACCAGTCACTGCCTTTCTTTACTTTTGGGTTTGACCATGGTGGCATCTTGAGCTCTGTGGGTGCAGATGGCTACTTGTCATTGATGCCCGTGCCTTTCTGGGGATCAGAGCCCCAGTGTCCCCGTGGAAGCCTTTGTCCTACACTCCACTGATGTGACATCTCTTTTGTTTGCCAGACTCCAGGAAAGTTCATCTCAGTACCCTCCCTGGGATCGAAGCACCCCTTCCCAGACAAAAGATGCCACTAGGTGTGTGGCATCTGTGGCCTGGACATCAGCCACCATTCTGGAGCCCACACCTCATGATGGAACATGGCTGAATGGCAGCGGGGCAGATGGACACTTGCTTGGGCAGGAGCAGACTGCAGCTGCAGGACTGTGCACCACTGCCTGTGGCCAGGGTTCTGGCATCAGCAGCAGGCTGCAGCAGGAGCTGGCTTTTTCCCACGAGGAACTGGACTTATCTGAACTCCACATCTCTGCGGCTCAGGAAGCCTCCCCACCCGTGCCTGTCCTAGGTGCTCCAGAAGCTGTCATCACCAGCCACCAGGCCCCCACACTGCCTGCAGACACAGCAGTATGCAGCTGCCTGGACCCTTCCCCTCTTGAGAGGCTCCCTGAGGGCAGGGGCCTGGAGTGGCTTGCAGACCTTCCCATGACCAATGGCCAAGCCCAAGTTCCTGGCACAGCCCCTCTCCCCAGAAGAAGCGGTGGGCCTGTGGTGCTTCCTCCTCAGGATCCTGTGGGTACAGAGCCCAGTGTGGAGCAGTGTGGGGGTGGAGGTCGTGAGAGCCATGGAGCCCCGGGGAGCACATTGCACTCACCTGACTCCCAGGGCCCCAGCTCCTCTGCAGGCAGAAGTGGCCTCAAGCCATCCCCAGCTGGGCCCCATGCAGGGCTCTGGCCTGTGAACCTATACATTCACAGTGTGAATGGCCTGGTCCTGTCCCTGCTGGCTGAGGAACCTCTTCTCAGAGACATGGCAGCCATCGAGGAGGTGGTGAGTGTCCCTCATCTTCCTCCTAGGAACATGCATCAGCCAGCTGCCTGGAAAGAACCCCCCAGTTTGTATAGTGAGGCTGAGGGTAGTGCCCACTTCTGTGAGGTTCTGGGGGGGTGTAAGAGTGAGCCACACATGCACCAGCAGACAGATTTTAGGCTCTTCCTTTTCTGCTCCCCGAAGTCCGGGAGCACAGGCGTTGGGAAGGGAAGAGCTGAGCAGAGTGTCTTGCCTCCTCAGTGCCTTGTTTCCCTTTCAGTAGCCCGCAGTGGTGTTCAGCTTCCCACTCTGAGGTCATGCAGGCAAGGCTGAGCTGCCCGGCTGCTAGCCGAGGAGCATGGGCACTGTCACCAGCCTCTGTCTTCTGAAGCTCGTTACAGCCTGGGTGGGGTTGGGGTCCCAGGAACCCTGCCTTTTCTTCCTAGGCCAGCCTCACATGGTGACTTGGTGCTCCTTCCCAAAGTATGCTTGAGATCCAAACTGGCTGTGGAGGGCTCTTTTTGAATAGCCATCCCTTCCTGAAGCAGTGAACTGAGCTCTAGGGTCCAGGCCCACGCTGGCAAGAGAGTTGCTATGGTAACAACATTGCTGTGGTTGGCAGGAAGAACAGTTGCTGCAGGGCAAATGGTGTTCTGGGGCTCGACTTGTTTTTCTTCTTAAATCCACATTATTCTGAGGCCGGCTCATTGACATGCATGCCTCACGGCCCTCCACTGAGGAGCCAGTCACCTTGGAGCGCAGGACAGGCTGCTGGGCAGCTTCTCTGCCTGACTTTTCTGTCTCATTCCACAGACCCTGCCCACAGCCCAGAGTTGAGGCTTGTTGCCTGTGTCCTCATTTAGCAGAGCTGTGGGTGGCTGTGTTCACCTCTGTTTTAGTCCAGGGAAGGTTCCTGGCTGCGGCTTCATGCAGGGCAGCTCTGTGCCTTGGCTCCACCCCCCACCGGCCCCCCATTCTTACTGTGCAGAGCCTCAGGAGTGTTTGCTTTGAAGGCCCTGGTGTTTGAATGCAGCAGAATAGATAGACTGCTCCTCTTTTTGCCCCTGCTCCCTCGGAAGAGACCCAGCCCAGGCTGCCTTGGGGAGGGGTGGTCTGCATGACTGTATGCTCAGCTGGCTTGCTGTGTCAGCCAAGCGGAGGGTGGTTCTGGAAGGCAGACACTGCAACTCCTGTCCTGGAGGAAAAGAGCCTCGGGAGGTGGAGGCCACTCAGTCCTCACTTCTCTGACCCCAGGCTGCTCTGCTCTTGCTGATAGGTTGGAAGATGAGCAGAGAGTGCCCTGCTCTCTGCAGCCTCTGCTGTGTTGATGCATTCGTTATGACCACAGCCTCCAGCTTGCCTGTAAAGTAGGGTTGGTGCTCTAGGCCCAGGAAGTGGGGTGCAGGTTAGCCAGCCGGAGGGTACACAGCCCACTGAAGAGGCTCTGTCCACATGGAGGCGGGGCAGTGGGGGATGAGGGGCAATAGGGATGAGGCTCCCTAGCCAGAGAGCTGTGCTGTCAAAGGGAAGTGCAGGAGGCCCCAGTAGGGGGCAGCTTAGTGTTCCAGAGCCTGGTTTTCAGCTCTGCACCCACCATATTCCCATGAGCCTTCAGTTGCAGGGAGCCTATGAATTACTGTTGCATTAGGCCATGCACAGGGGCATCAGGGCTGGGTTGGGTTGGAGGCAAGGCCTGCTTAAAGTCAGGGTGGGAGCACTTGGTGAGATACCCATTGGAAAAGCTTCCCATCTCAGCCATGTGGGCTACACACACTGCTCTCCCAGCCCACAGTGCTCCATTGCCTGCCCTCAGCTGTGGTGTGGACTGAAGCCAGAGCCCTGTGTCTCCTTGGGCTATTCTGAGATCATGCTGCATAACCAGTCAGAGAGCTTTTTATTCAGGGACTCAGAAGGCAGATGTTTTCAGCTTTGCAAACTCCATAGCCTTGTGTGGTTCAAAACCAGGCAGTGTATGAATGGTGTAGTTGTGACCTTCCACGACCACCCTGTAGACTTCTCACAATACTGTACAAATACAAACAAATACTGTGACATACAAAAACTATCCTCAGTTGCTAGGCTGTACGAAACAGGTTACTTGGAGTTAACCAGGCCCTGTACCCACAACAGCACTCAGTCATCAGAGAATTCTCCTCCGTATTATATCACATCTTGTGGTGGTTTATGGCTAAGCAACTCTATCTTGACTATAAGCTAGGCAGAAAACTTTGGAAGTAGAGTCTAATACACTTAGAGAGAACAGGATTTAGCTGGCATACTCTCTTGTTAGCAGCTTGAAGGGTGGCTGTTATCAGGTCCCTAAGGTCCAGAAGGTGTAGTGTAGCTGCAGGACAAGCTCCCCTGGGTGTCCAGTGCCTGTGGCGAGCTCCCCTGGGTGTTCAGTGCCCCCCCCCCAGCTCCATGGCAAGCTCCCCTGGGTGTTCAGTGCCCCCCCCAGCTCCATGGCAAGCTCCCCTGGGTGTCCAGTGCACCCCCCAGCTCCATGACAAGCTCCCCTGGGTGTTCAGTGCCCCTCCCAGTTCCATGGCAAGCTCCCCTGGGTGTCCAGTGCCCCTCCCAGCTCCATGACAAGCTCCCCTGGGTGTTCAGTGCACCCCCCAGCTCCATGACAAGCTCCCCTGGGTGTCCAGTGCATCCCCCCCCAGCTCCATGACAAGCTCTCTTGGGTGTCCTTGTGTCACCCCCACCCCCACCCTGCCCGGCACACACAACTTTGTAGCCTGGGCCTGTTGTGTCTGCTAACCCTTACTGGGAAGGGTCCTGACCGTCAGAGCAGAGGTGGTTCTGCACACATCTGCTTTCCTCAGCTGCACACTCAGGAGGCCAGTGGTTGAAGTGCCTGGCACTGACTGTTTATCCATTGACTCATTCGTGGGAATCTGCTCCCACACTGTTTACCTGCTGGGACGGTGTGTGGGCTCATTCCTATAGGCCACTGGACAGCCTTGTAGAACTGCACTTTCTTCACAGGAAAGATTAACTCATGATGAACTTCATCCAGGCCGTGGTGGGAAACACCAGGAGCATAATAGGCCGCCCGTATTGTCAAAGCCAACGGTCCCAGAGCTGGAGAGATGGCTCAGAGGTGAAGAGCACTTGCTGTTCTTCCAGAGGATCTTCCAGAGTTCAGATCCTAGCGCCCATATGAGGCAGCTCACAACTACCTGGAACTCCAGCTCCAGGGGATCTGATGCCTTCTCTGGCCTCTGCACACATAGGCAGATGAATTAAAAATAAGTAAATATTTAAATAAAACAAGATGGATAGTTCCCTAGGGCTTCTGGGAAGCCACAGCTAGGCAGCTACCACTGGGTGGTGACATTGTGGCTAATTTTTCTTTTCTCCTTTTTCTTCTTCCTCCTTTTTCTTTTCTTCCTTTCTTCTACCCATGGTGGCCTCAAATTTGTGACCCTCCCATGGCAGCCTCCTGAGTGCTGGGCTCTGGATTAGTGCTGCCATGCCTCACCCTTCTTAACTTAGAGGCTGCTCATTTTATCATCGCACAGTATGGCCCTTCATTTACAAATATTAGACTGTGGGGCTGAAGAGATGACTTAGCAGTTGGTTCTTGTTCAGGGGACCTGAGTTCAGGGCTAGCACCCACACTGGACAGCTCTCCATTGCCTGTACACCTGCTCAAGGGATGTGACACCTCTTGTGAGCTCCACACACACTCACTTAACACAGCATACACAGATACATACACACAAAAAGAAAAATATATGTATTTCTGAACATAAGGGGCTGGGCGTGGTGCACACTCATAATCCAAGCACCCAGGAGGCAGATACAGGAGGCTTTCCACAGGTTCGAGACCAGCCTGGTCTCCATAGTGCGTTCCAGGGCAGTTGGGGCTGCACAGGGAAGCCCTGTCTCAAGCAAAAGGAGCATGTGAGTGGAACTTGATGCTTCAGGGGGAGACACTGGCTGTTTTTGCTGAGTCTAGTGACCACAGAGGCATTGTCTAGGTGCTTGCTTCTTAACCGAGTCTGCTAGCCTGTGACCCACTCCTGGCCCCTCTGCAGTACCACAGCAGCCTGGCATCCCTGAATGGGCTGGAAGTCCACCTGAAGGAGACACTACCCAGAGACGAGGCTAGCCTCACAAGCAGCTCATACAACTTTGTGCATTATGACCGAGTCCAGAGCATGCTCACAGGTAAGGGACAGGTACAGGGAACGCAGCTCTACAGGGGTCGGGGGAGAACCCAGCCCCGGTCACGGCAGTGCAGCAGGGCACAGCCCTCTAGCCACTGAGCTCACTGGCCAACACTCATTTGCTCCTCTTCAAGCTCGTTCTTTCCCCAGTGGGAACTTGGGAATTGAAGCATTGTGGTGAGGTCGGCCCCAGGGCAGGAGTCGCTGGGGCTTGCAGCGGGCTGGCAGTGCTCTCTCCCAGAGGCAGCCGCAACAGGGCCAGCACTAGGGCTGTTGGCCCCCAGGTCTCTTGCTTACACTCAGGCTTCAGCCTCGCTGCCTCCATGCCCAGGACTGGGCCCAAGGAGTGGGGGAGGGCTGCCACTCACCACCTCTGTCTTCTTCTGCAAGCCAACCTGCCGCTAGTGGCTGCTCCCCAGGACCGCCGCTTTCTACAGGCCGTCAACCTCATGCACTCCGACTTCACCCAGCTGCCTACGCTGTACGAGATGACCATCAGGTGAGCCTCTGAGCCCCCTCACCGCAGCTTAGCCACAGTCCTCATCACTAAGTGGTGAGTGTGGTCGGTCCTCCCATGCATGCACAGGTCGGGTTTTCCCGAGCCTTCCCTGCTGTAAATATGCAGGTTACAACAGTGGTAAAACCCTAGGTCCCCACTGTCACAGAGCACAGGGCTGCAGGGCGGGCCCGATAACACTACGGCCTTCTAATTACAAAGTGCTCACTGTGCAGAGACCTCAGAGTCAGACCTTCCTCCGAGGCCCATCTGCACCAGAGCCAGCCTGTGTCTCCACTGGTGCTGCCGAGCACTTCTGTCGTGGTTTTCGTTCTCTGTGGCTGATACAGATGACACAGGGTTCCATTCCCTTCCCCACTGCCACTACCTCATCTTCCAGGTGTCTGGGCAGTCTGTGAGCTGTTCCTGAAACTAGACGTTTAAACAAGCCGTGTTCTTCCTTGCTATGCTTTCCGAAGCTAGTTTTGGAAAGTCAGACGTGGTAGAGGGCTGGAGGGACAGCCTCCCCTGGCCCCTCCGTCAGCCTGTTGGCTCTTGGACTGGCTGTGCAAGCATATGTGGGAACAGCGATGTCCCAGGTCACAGCCTCACGAAGCCGAGGGCCAGGGTTTGACTGCAGGCCCGTGACTTTCCCCTTATCTCCCACTAGTTGGGCGAAGACCATGGACTCAGTGGGAGCACTCAGCCTTGGTGACGAAACTCCCCTGTCCTGTTACTTGCCACACTGATGCCACTGTCTGCCCTGGTGTCATCTGCTGCTGATAGCACAGTCTGTCCTCTCTAGCTGGCAGCCAAAGTGTGACTTACATGTGCAGCCACCGCTCAGGGACCTGGGTGTGCTGGGTGTGTGGCTGTTGAGTGGGAGGTGGCAGCAGGCGAGTGTAGACATCTGCCCCGACAGCTGCTGGTGACTGCTGTGGTTCACCTTCCCTGAGCTGAGAGGGTTCAATGTGGAGTGGAGCCCAAGGCATGCTGGGTGAAGTTCTCACCACAGTGATGGGAGCACAGTTCCTTGGCACATGCTAAGGAGTGCACACAGACTCCTGTGGGATCTGTAACGAAGATAGGAGTTCCCTGCTTGCCAGTAGGAGGGCAGGCATTGCCACACAAATGTTTTCCCACCAGGCCACACTCCCTTTGAGCTCCGAGAGGAATGCCTCACAGGAGCTGAAGACCCCTGTGCCAGCCAGGTCCTGCAGGTGCCCAAGGCCTGGAGGATCCTCTTCCGCATCCAGCAGGCAACAGCTGAGGGAAGGAGCCTTAGCCCCGACTCAACTGTTGCATGCTAGAATCAGGGAAACTGAGGCTTGTTAGGCTTAGATCTCAAGACAGGAAGAATGTGGGGGCCAGCGGTGGATCCGTTAACAGGCGGGAGTCTTTCCCTGGTCCAGCACCTGGATGGGAAGATTCCCTGAGAGAGAGGTTAAGCCAAAGCTTACTTAGCAAAATGGAGAAGTTGGGACAGCTGTCCTCAAAGTGGGGGAGCATCATAGTGGATACCAGTTGTGGATTTTTTAAAGAGGGTGTGTGATATGATACTTGTATCTGTGTGTGATATGTGTGTATGTAAGTGATGTGCGCATATGTGTGTGCATGTCTGTATGTGTGCATATGTTTGCACATGCACCACAGTGTGCATGTGGGGTCAGAGGATAACTTTCAGGGGCTGATCCTCTCCTTCCACCATGTGGCTTCCAGGATGGAACTGAGGTTGTCAAGCATTCCTCTGGCCCTGCATGGTGGATTTTTAAGGAGTTCTTATGAATATTTTTGAGATCGGTGGCGTATTCATGGAGTAAAGTAACCCTTTTTCTTCCCAAATTTCCCTGTGGTGTCTTTTTCCCAGGTTTTGGAGAAAGAGCACGGATGTGGGGGGATTAAATCCACAATGCAAATGATGCTGGTGTGGAGGGTGCCGGCCCTGGGGTAGTGTGCATGTGTGGTGTGGGAGAGTGCCCTGCTGTCTGTGGCTGAGGGGTGGGGCTTCAAGGATGTGGAACAGATGAGCTGTCAGGAGCTTAGCTACCAAGATGCAGCTGCAGTTTCCGTGGTTACCCCACACCCACCTTCTCGAATACCCATCGCAGGCCCTAGCCTGCCTCTCTGTCTCTCTGTCAGCCTGTGGGTCCAGGTTTCCTCCTTCCTGTCACATCCCACTCCTCTGTCACCTTACAGTCATCAGAGTACAGCAGCATCACACCCTCCTAAGCCCGGGCTCCTTGGCCAGTGGGTGGGACAGTCCCCCCTGCTGTTGTGAGTGAGGGACATGAGATTTTGCTCTGTTGCTGTTGTGCAGACAGCAGCCTCAGGGTCCGTTTCTCCAGTGACTTCAGACCCTGGCTGGAGCCACCTCAGGTCCACCATGCATCATCCCAGCCCCAGCGAGCTGAAAAGACAAGGCACTTGACACCCAAGCCGGCAGCTCAAAGGAATTTTCTGAGCCATGGTAGGCATTGGGGTGCTGGCACCCCTGAGCTGTTGTCCTCTTTCCTCACCAATAGGAACGCCTCCACAGCTGTATACGCCTGCTGCAACCCTGCCCAGGAGACCTACTTCCAGCAGCTGGCGCCCACTGCCCGCAGCTCTGGCTTCCCGAACCCTCAGGACTGTGCCTTCAACCTCGCAGGCAAAGCCAAGCGGAAGCTCCTGAAGCACGGGGTAAACCTGCTGTGAGCTGTGCACAGCCTGTGTGTCACCTGGGCTGTGCAGCAGCCCCTCCAGACCGTGTCCCTGGAGCTAAGGTTGAGCAGGACCTTGCTCTTAAGTGGCAGCTGCATGATGGAGAGGGCTCAGGTCCTCCCATGTGTAAGTGACTTGACTGTATAAGGTGCAGAGCAGGCTGCAGCCTCAAGGAATCTCAGCTGACAGTTTACTCAAGGTACCAATGGTGCTCTGCACCCTTGAGATGCTGAGTTTCAAGTTTATGAAACAGGTTCCCAAGGGCTCAAAAATAAAATGACCAAACTGAGTTCTGTGTGGTCCACTAGCATTTCCGTGACAGAATGAAGGTCACTGTGCACGCTTCACCTGGGAGTGTGGACATGTAGTTCCCTCCATGTCCCTGTTCCACACCGAGGACTCTAAGTCGCTGCTGTTAGAGCATAGAGTGTCTGCATAGAACCCATATACACCAGCCTGTAGATTGAACTCATCTCAGGTGATTGACAGCACCAACCTCCCAGGCCTGCTGTGGAGGGATTTCCGTACCGCATTGTTGAGTCTGCATGGTGACAACACATGACTTCCTTTCCCATATGTCCCTGGGCTTACGGGTGTAGAACCCATGGGTCCGGAGAGCTGGCCTTGTGTTTTTCCCATGGACTGGACTGTCCCAGTGTGCCTGTCTGCAGGGCCGTAAAGCACTGTGACCTGCAGCCTC
Source organism: Onychomys torridus (assembly GCF_903995425.1). Lineage (NCBI taxonomy): Eukaryota > Metazoa > Chordata > Mammalia > Rodentia > Cricetidae > Onychomys > Onychomys torridus. The sequence goes on along the minus strand of NC_050464.1, from coordinate 40,570,696 downwards.
TCCCTGAAGCCCCTCCAGCTACTGGCTGGCCAGAGACTGACCTCCCTGCCAGGAGGGTCTTGCTTTCAGCCAGACACAGCATAGTGATCTCTGCCCCTGAACAGTTCTGAAGAGAAACTCATTCCAGGTGTGTTTCCAGCTCTCAAGAAACCTCTGTTGAATTTACAGTTTGTTTTTACAGCTCCGCACAGCACACTGTCCCTCCTGCCAACTGGTGCTCAAGACCTTCTAAGTCCTGGCCCTAACCTCTATGAGAGGACAGCCTGTGGCATGTCAGAACTTGGGACTCAGGGGCTTGGAGGCATCCCATCTTCCTTCTGTGGCCTAGCTAACTACCTGTGTTTGAGGACTCTTCCAGAAAGCTATTTCAAGGAATGTCACTGACCTCCTTTAGTCTTTGTGTGGCATGGAGCTGTCTGCAGACCATAACCTCCCCCATTCACCTTGGCAGGGCTGCTCTGAGCCCAGCAGTGCTTTGTATTCAAACATACTCGTTCTGAGAACCAGCGCTGTGGAAAGCCATGCGCCTCCCCATCAAGCTTCCCCCAAAGTGTAGTTGTAACCAAAGGTGGCGTGAACACCATTGAGTGGGAAGCCCTGAATGCAGGGTCCTTTAAAATATCCCCAGGAGTTTTCCTATAAATCAGGAACATGTTCTATCTTGAGCATGGACATATCAAATGGTTAGTTTTGTGTGTATGTTGGGGGTTGTATGTTGTGTGGTACATGTGTGTAGAGGAAGACAGGACATGGGGTATCCTGTCATCCCCCACCTTATTTGATATAGGGTCTCTTGCCAGAATGAGCTAAACTGCCTTGCCCCTCATTGCTGGGGTTGCAGGCACACACATGGCTACACTCAGCTCTTTACGTGGTGCTAGGGATCTGAACTCAGGTCTGCATGCTCGGGCAGTAAGCTTGCTCTTACCCTCTGAGCCATCCAGCAGTCCACACTTGTAATCCCAGCTCTGAGGCGAGGCAGGAAGACCCCACATTCAGGGCTGCCCACACTGCTGTGTGGCTCGCCACCAGTCATGGTTCTTAACTGAGTCCGTACCTGAAAATGAGCAAGGACTGAGGGTTTAGCTCAGGTAAGGTGCTTCTTGGCATGAGGCTCCGGCCTCAACCTCTGGAAAGCACAGGAGGAAAGAGGAGGACACCAAGCCTTGCTAGGGTCACTCCCCGCCCTGCCTCACTGTGAGCTGTGGAGCCCACGTTCCCAGGAGAGAGTCACCTGGCCATCGTTCCAACCGGGGGAGACCCGGACCCCTTGGGAGACACTGAAGTACATCTATTCACATCACTTCCGCGTGACACCCTCGTGGTAGGCAGAGTCCTGGTGCTGGGTCGGAGTTGCCCACTCCTTCCACTCGGTTCAGTCACTCTTCTCACCCCATGAGTGTCCCCACTCTGAGGCATGCTCTTGGCCCGTATGTGTCCCCATCCCTGACTCTGTGACTGTTACACGTGGTAACAGTCCTGTGTAGCCTCATGGTGCCCGGGCAGGCCCTGAGTGCCATCCTTGGTGTTTCTGGGCAAGGCTGAGGGGAATGAGTCACCGGGAGAGGGCCTGAGTGAACAGGGAGGCTGAGGGGGAAGCCAGTGGTCACTGGGTGCCAAGCCTGTGAAGGGGCCTGGATGGACTCCTGCCCTCCAGAGCTGTGAAGGGGAATTCTGGACACTTAAGCCGGCAAGTTTACAGTCATTTGTTACAGCCACTGCAGAATTCTACTACATCCATGTGTCTGCAAATGGACTCCTGAGTGTGCAGTGGGGCTAGGTGGCTTGTGGGAAGGACAGGCCTGGTGAGGTTGCTGAAGTACCAGTTCCTCACAGGAGCCTCTGAGCATGACAGCATGCCTGTCCTTGGCTGGAAGGTCACCACTCCCAAGTGGGTAGGAAGCAGGGAGAGTGGTGGTGGAGGTGGTGGTGGTGGTGGGGGGGGGGGGGGGGCTTCTAGCAGGCTGTGGCTGTCCCTGGGAAGGGCATGCAGCCTGTAGCCCAGGGAGGGTGGACAGTAGGTGGATGGACCTGGCAGTAGACAAGGGATTGAGTCTACTTGATGGGTGACAGGTACCCACCATCTTGAGATGTAAACAGCAGGGCAGGGGAGTCATGAACTGGGGCGTTCAGCCTGTATCATCCACCTTCTGCCCAGTGCACACACCTGCTCCCAGCCCCCAACTGCTGGCTTCTGCGAGGACAGTGGCAGGAGGGTGGCACCTGCCTCCAGGCCTCTCTGCCAGGGGACAACTGCCTTGTGTTCTTCGCAGGTGTCTGAACTCTGGCAGGAGCCCAGGACTGCCGAGTGCCAGTCCCTGTCTGTCCTATCTTCCTACAGCCAGGCCTGGCATGCCACAGCAATGGCTCGGGGCCCTGGCCAAAGGAGGCCTGTGGAGGCTGCTGGTGGCACCACGTTCACCTCCCTCCCAGCTGCCAAGCTGATGTCAGCTTCAGCGTCCGGGCTCCCATTGCAGCACTTAGTACCAGGGACAGTGAGCGGCTGCTGTGTTCTGCATCCTTCCACCTCCACTTCACCCAGCTTGCTCAGGGTCTGTGTCCTCAGGATGCTCGTCCTCCAGGACCTCAGGAAAAGGCATTCTGGGAGCGTCCAGGACATCAGCTGTTTTGGGCCTCAGCACCAAGGCATGTCCACACCTTAGGAGAGCTGCAGTGCACAGGCTCTGGCAGGACACCCAGATATGGACACTAGAGTCCCTGTGGTGTAGCTGTCCTCACACCCCAAGCTGCCTCTGGGGTGACTACAGTGTAAATCACGAGTAACTATGCAGTCTTTGCTGAGAGGCAATGACAAAGGGTGGGTGCCCCCAGCACAGCTACTGCCATGGAATCTGGGGCCTCACGCTAGCTCTACCACTGAGCTCCATCCCTTATTATTTTTTAATGTGTTTGCCCTCTGGTGATGTGGCTCAGTGGCAGAGCACCTGCCTAGAATCCACTAGTAGACAGGAGGTGGCTGAGGGCAGAGTGACTGCCTAGTATCTTATCAATGGGGTACATCTCAGCAGGAGTCTGCCCAGTGTGCAGCAGCTCTGGGTTCCATCCCCAGCAGTGCAATGAGCTAGCCTGAACCCCCTGAACACTCACTCTCACCATGAACTTGGGGTTGGCTCACGTGGGAAGTGGGGTCAGGGAGGAAGGCAAAAGGGAGATGGACCAGAAGTCACCTGGGAAGGTGGCAGGAAGTGATCAGTCCAGTGCACCTCCTGCCATGGAGCCCTGCAATCTGCTTGAGCGTGTCTGCGGCCATCTGTCAGCAGCTGGCCCCATTCTGTCCTGTTCCCATGTTCACCGCTGGTTAGCAGCAGTCGGCCGGGGAGGTAAATGTCGGGGAAGGCTGTGGCAGTGGTGCCTGTGGTATGAGTCAGGTTAAACTAACGAAGCAAGAGACCCATTCCGTGGGCGAGACTGAGCAGGTTGGGACTTCTGGTGGCACAGGACAGACAGACAGCACAGCTCAAACTGGGCTCAAGAATCAGAGGAGCTTCTACAGGATTGAACACTCAACAGGCAAGTCTGGCTCCAGGCAGAGTTGCCTCCGGATGCAGATGGACTCTACAGGTGGGGCCGGCTAGTCTCCTGTGGTTCATGGGCTTTCTTGGCTGTCTCTCTCTTTCATGGTCCCAGCGTTGTGCCCAAACCTGAACCAACAGGATAGGACTTCAGGAGGCTGGTTGGTCAGGCCTGGGTCAGGGGTCCAACCTTCAAGTTCAGATTTGCCAGACCCGAAACTTACAGACTGATTGTGGGGTGCTACAGTTTAGTGCGGGACTCAGTGGTAGGGTGTTTGTATTGTTCAAGACCCTGGATCCATCCCAGCACAGCAAACACAAACAAACAAAACTCAGTGCCCAGGATTCTGTTGTCAATCATTGCAAACTGGCTGTTGTAGAGACCAGAGTCAGGTGGCCCACCCAGCGTCACACAGAACACGGTTCAGACCTACCCACTGCTTACTGTCCTCGCTATGCAGAGCGTGACCCTCAACCCCGGCGATTCAAACCCCAACAGCAGTAAGGTCTGAACTATAGATGGGTCTGCATTCCACCCCAGCACAGAGAAGGCAGCTGCTGTGGCGTGGGGGTGGGGGACACCGAAGACCTGCCTCGGCTGCATGCAACCAAGCCCCCAGTTGTCACCAAAGGACTTGCGCATCCTTGGAGAAGTGATGCACAGGAGTGGTGAGGGTCTAAGGACCTGATGGTGACCTTGAGCTGATCAAGTAACTGGTGTGGTCTTGGCTGGAGAGGCATGAAGAGCTGTTAAGAGCAGAAAGTGGGGATTCCTTCCATAGCAGGCCCTGGCTTGCTCCCCTTTCTCACCTCCAGTGGTCCTAGCGACACACAGAAATAGCCTCAGTGATTGCTTAGTTGGCGGTGCACGTGGCGGAAGGTGAAAAACATCTTGGCCCTGGGAAAGCCTCGCTCTTCCTTTCCTGGTGCAGCAGATCCGTGTGACTGCTGGCTGGCATCAGGCTGTGTGCCAATACCTTACAGTCAGGCTGCCCCCAAGGCACCTGGCTGCCACCACTGTGCCTTCTTAGAAGGGGACACAGGCCACCCTCCTCTGCCCCTGCCTCTCGGGCATCTGTGGCTTTGGTATCCTCAGGCCATGGGCTTGAGTCACTGTTTTGACCAACATGGGGCTGACTCTTTGCTGTCTCTGAGTCTAGCATCTGAACATTTAAATACACCTAAGTAAATGCCAACTCTTGGGCAACAGACTCCAAAGCATGGTGGACACTCTGGTCACACGGTTGGTGGCAGAGGTTCAGCCCAGCATGATTCCTGCCCATCTCGGTGGACTCTAAACCACAACAGCAGCACATGTCAGGCCTGGCTTGGCAGTAGGCTTCGGTAGGCAGTGAGCTAAGTGTGTCCCTGTTCTGTGCTGACCTGGGAGCCCTCACTGGTCATCAGCACTGTAGGAAGCTGTGGTTAAAATAAAGGCCCTGGTCACAGCCACCAGGGCTCTGATAGACTGTGGGTGACAGCAATAAGGACAGATTCCCCGGGCCCCGACCTACGCACTGCCCTGATGGTGTTTGGCAAGCCCCTAATGAAGCCAACCAGGTGTGCGGGCTGCAGGTCAGCTCCTGCTCTGGGACAGTGAAGGGTCCTCCGAACCCCAACATCAGAGGCCAAGCTGTCGGGCCCAATGGCTTGCGGTCTGTGCTGTTTTGTTTTGTTTTCTCTTGAGACAGCTACAGAGTTTGAGATGATTACATTCAGACAAGTGGCCATTTGGTTACTCTATTCCAGAACACGGAGAAGACACCAGGTAGCAAAGTCACAGACCTGAGGGACACGGAGTCTCTGGTCACAGCCCAAGGGACACATTAGTAGGCCAGAAGTCCCAGCAAATAACTGGAAGGGGGAAGAAACCTAGGAAGTTCCCAGTAACCAAAGGAAAGAGGGCTCCCACTGTGGCAGGAAGCCACTCAAGCGTCCAGCGTGGATCAGGGCAGGGACTGAGCTGCCTCACAGTCCACCTGGGTCCCACTCAGCCTGGCTCCAGCCCAGGCAACGTCCTCGCTCATCGTCCTGGAGCAAAGATGAAATCCAGGGCCTGCCGTTCAGCAGCTGCCACGTTGGGGTGCCAGAGATCCACCATGAAGACCACCCGTGGGCCATCCTCAGCGGAACCTGGGGAGGAGGGGCATAAGGGAGGGGGTCAGGTTGGCCTTGGCACTCTCAATGTGGCCTGAGCTGTAGGGCAGGTGGGCATGGAAAGACCTCCCTTTCCCAGATGGAGAATGTTCATGAGGTCTCTCCCATGCCTGCGAGGAAGGTGGATGACAAGGGATAAAAGGGAGGGAAACCGGGCAGGGCAGCAGGACTGTCACTGTGGACACAATTTGCATTCTGCTGTCCCAACCCACAGAGTGTCTGACACAGAGAGTGAACCTGAATGTGACGGTAGCCTCTAGGTCATGATAGCTGGTTGGAGTTGGCTCGTCACCTGGGATACCAGCTTACCCATGTGGGGAGATTACATGGGAGGGTGAAGCGGAGGGCCTTAGGAATTCCTGGTCAGTTTTGTCTGACACCTGGAAACTTCTCTTTAAAGAAGTCTGATAACCATAAAGCAAGCAGTGGGCAAGCTCTGGGAGAGGCAACGCCCACCTTCGTGGAATGCAGTGTGCAGAAAGGAGTCATCGAAGAGCAGGCAGCGACCTTCCGCCCAGCACTGGGGCTCACCCCCCACCACCAGCTCACAGCCATTGGGAGTCTTCAGACCTTGGGGGGAAACACAGGATTGAGAGAAGGCGGCCAGGGTTCAAGGCTGCTAGAAGGTGGAGCTGGGCTGCTCTGGGGAGTACTCAGGCCTTCCACACCCTCCCCTGGAGTTCACACTGTGGGCTGTCTGTGACCCATAATTCAGAGACTGAGACCACCCTGAGAGGATGGTGTTAGAGATCTTTGGGGACTAGGTTGTGAGTGGGATCTGTACTGTAACACGGACCTTTCTACCACACGAGGTCATAGCAAGAGGGTGCCGCGCCCACTGCACTGGCAAGCCTTATGTCCACTTGGCACAAACTAGAGTCATCTGAGAGGAGGGAGCCTCAGTTGAAAAGATGCCTCCATAAGACCTGACTGTGAGACATTTTCTTAATCAGTGATTGATGGGGGAGGGCCCAGCCCATGGTGGGTGGGGCCATCCCTGGCCTGGAGGTCCTGGGTTCTACAAGAAAGCAGGCTGAGCAAGCCATGGGGAGTAAGCCAGTAAGCAGCACCCCTCCCTGGCCTCTGCCTCAGCGCCTGCCTCCGGGTTCCTGTCCTGCTTGAGTTCCTGCCCTGACTCCCTCCAATGATGGACTATGATCTGGAAGTGGAAGCGAAATTAACCCTTTCCTCCCCAGTTTGTTTTTGGTCATGGTGTTTCATCACAGCAAATAGGAACTCTGACCAAGACACCCACCTGGTAACCAGAGAAGCCTTGGCCTCACAGAGCTCCACCTTGGGCCTGCAGCCTCAGAACCATGAGGAGTACACCTCTGGGCTGTTGTTTTGTTGTTCAGGCAGGGTCTCACTGTGTTGCCCAGGCTGGCCTTGAACTCTCAATTCTTCTACCTCAGCCTCCGGAGAACAGGCACCACCACCCGGCTGTTTTTTTTTTTTTTTTTTTTTAATTTTCGTTTTTTTAAATTTAAAACTTTGTATGATTATTGTGTGGGGTGTGCTTGACACCACATGTATGTGGGCATTAGAGGACAACTTCCAGAAGCAGTTCTGACTTTCCACTGTGGGTCCAGGGATCAAAGTCAGGTCATCAAGCTTGTAGGGCAAGCGCCTGCACCCACTCCCACTGAGCCATATCCCCAGCCCTTTTCTGTTATCTGAAAGCCACCCAGCATGTGGACTTGTCCTCACAGCCCAATAGATAGGTCAGTCTGTGCTGGCTACCACCTAGGTCCTCAGCAAAGCTCCTCCTCTGCCAGTTTCATCTGGTCTGGGTCCTGGACTCTTGCTTACATCAATAGCTTATGGGTCTCATGACCTCAAGAATTCCTGATGTCTAGTCCTGGGACCCATGGGAATCCAGGGATGCTGAGTTCAAACCAGCTTCATCCATGCACAGGAAGACGACAGCAGGACCTCTTCAGAAGACAATTTCCTGCTGTACCCAGGGATATCAAGGACCCATTACTTCCTACAAGTTACTAGCTGGCCTAAGAAGGGAATGATCACAGCCACAAGGTGTGCACATTACACACACACACACACACACACACACACACACACACCATACCTGGTACACGAGTACCAGATGTTAACACAGGAATCCAAACCTACTTGTCCTCCTCCCAGCCTGCCTACTCCACACCCCTGGATCCCTACGGCATCAATCTTTGAGGCCTTCCCCTACTCTGCATTCCAAAGCTTTGGAGCTGCACAGTAGCTGAGGGTGCACTTCAGGGGTTCAGCACTGGCCCAGCATGCCTGAGACTTGGGTTCATCCCAGGGCCGTGTAAATCAAAAGCTCCCACAAAGCAAGACCTTTCAAAAGAAAAATCTCACTCCCATGGCCCACAGTTCCCAGCAGCCTGGCCCAGCCTGGCCCCATGTCAGCCACCTGCTCCCACCTGGTCTGCCCTACCTCAGCCTTCTGGCTCTGTTTGCAGCCTAGCTCCCTTTGTGGATTCTTGCCAGAGGTTTATTAACCAAAGCCACTGTGTGGATCAAAGCCTACCTGGTAATAGTGATGGACTCTGCCTGCCAGGAACTTCAAATGCACAAGCTACTTACTTTTCCTCAAATAGCCCCAAAGGCAAGAGTTGGGCACCCCTCCTCTCCTGTGTTCAAAGAGGAAGCTTGGCTTCCAGGGCCTGACAATGGGGGATGAGGGAGGACCTGAGTCCAGAACTGCTGGCCTCCGGTGTCCCTGAGGGTCACTGTGCCCTGGGGAAGAGGCCATGCCTTACAGAGCATTGGGTAGTCATGAGAGCCACGCTCTGGAGAGACTGCCAGGCACTGTGCCAAATGGCCACTTAGTGAGTTGTGTCCCCAAACTTCTCCACAGCACTGGTGCTGTGTGTCCACTTTGCAGGGAGGCCATGAGGTCTACAGACTTGGACTCTGTCCAGCCCCACAGCTGCTCACGGATCCAGACCCCAGCTTCAAGCTTCCACCCTCTCCCACCGTGTCAAAACCCCATCCACAGCAGCCCTCTGAGGATGGTACTTCTGCTTCTCAGCACGGACATCTTCAGTCCAAACCGTACCTTACCCAGAATCCTCACCCAGAGAGCAGAGGGAACAGAGCTGCTGGGGCGAGAGGGGGTGGGGGTGGGCTAGCAATTGGCACAGGCTCCCTGCAAAGCACATTATCGAACCCCCCCACAAGCCTGCTCAGGACACTCATCCCCCGCTTCTCCCATCCCCTGCAGGCAGCCAGCACCGCCTCTTACAGCTGCCACCCAGCTCCACAGGCTCTGCCCTGGCATGTTCACCAGCAAGGCCTTTCTGTCCCAGCCTCCTGTCATCACTCACCAGGAAGAAGGTACTACATAGTTTCGAGGCCTGCCCCCATGCACCTCACTTTGCGCCTAGATCTGTTGACCGCTCTGAGACACACCTCGTCTGAGCAGATCCCCAAGGGAGAACTGCTCCCTCGCTTTCTATGGAAGCTCAGAGGAGGCAAGCAGCTGGCCCAAGGAAGCACCGATAACTCACAGTTGGGCTAGATAAAAAGGCAGCTTAGCTTGACACTCAATTTGCACGCCACAAAACATGGCACACAAGCTTCTTAGGCCTTGAATAAAGTGACCAGGATACTGGGCACCATTTATCCGTGGTGACTCACAATGTTTAAGCATCTCTCACAGTCTCCCGGGCACCATCAGGGACCTCTGTCATCGTCAGAACCCGGGTGGGTTCTGTGTCACCCACCACAGAGCACAGCAGCCACCAGCCAGCCATACTTGGATACACAAACTTCAATGAAAACTTTTGGTCAGCTGTTCCACTGACCACAGCCCACGCCCTCAGCAGCCACACGTGGCCAACAGCTCACATAGTGGACAGGAAAGATGGAGGACATGGTTACCACCCTCTCCTCCAAGAGTTCTTCCAGTCAGAGCTTTTCCTTCCAGATACTAGATTTAAGTGGGTGTATGGCCTGGTGGCAGAGGGCATGCCTGAGTGCCTGGGTTCCATCTCCAGCTCCGTGAGAGAATGAATGAAAAGTTTGAGAGAAGAAGAAGAAATGAGGGTGACATTCTGCCACCACAGACCACCACCAAGGAAAGGTTTTCTGAGGCCGGAGATATGGCTCAAGTTTTGTAAAGCGCTTATGGTACAACAATGAGGACCTGAGTTGGAGCTGCAGCATGCGCACCAGCTGGGCACCGTGGCACACTCTTTTTGTTTTTGGTTTTTCAAGACAGGGTTTCTCTGTGTAGTTTTGGAGCCTGTCCTGGATCTCACTCTGTAGCCCAGGCTGGCCTCGAACTCACAGAGATCCACCTGGCTCTGTCTCCCGAGTGCTGGGATTAAAGGTGTGCACCACTACCGCCAGGCTCCTGTGGCACACTGTTATAGTCACAAGGCTGGGGAGTCAGAGACAGGGAGACAGACACCCCTTCTCCCCCGGGGCTTGAGGCCAGCTAGCCTAACCTAACCAGTGAGCCCGAGGTCAGAGAGATCCTGTAAAAACAAGGTAGACAGCTCCTGAGAAACAAGACTCAATGCTGATCCCTGGCCTCAGCACACACAGGCATACAAGTGCACACACAGAGTACAGGCTAGCCCTTCAAGCCTCGACCTTTCTGCCTCAGCCTCCTGAATGTTTGGACTGCAGGTGTGTGCCAGCCACCACATCCAGCTGAATGCCGTCTGTATTTGACCACTCAGGAGACAAAGGCACCTTGCTACTTGAGGCTCCCGTGAATGTGCATGCTGGGGCTCCACCCCTTCCACGTACCTAGGTGGCACCGGATGCGGATGTTGGTGGGTCCATAGTGCTCCGTGATCACAGTCCCAGGACTCAGCACCGAGATGCAGGCGTTCCCAAAAACATTGTTTCCAATACAGGTCCGGAGGCTGCCGAGCAAGCGGTACGTCCGTGGACACTTCCTGCAGTTCCTGGGGACACAAACGCCCTGGTGGACAAAGTCAAAGGTGAACCACTCCCCGCTGGGGGTGCTGTTCACTTTCCACCCCTGCGGGAGGCTGCAGTTAGAAAAGGCCTTATAGAGTGTCTCGAACTCGCAGAGGATGGCCTGGAAGTTCCGCTCCAACAGCTCCACGTCGTGCTTCTGGGCGTCCCGGGAGAAGTAGGGTGTAGTGGGGAGATCAGGCAGGAAGAAGACCTCGGGCTTCTGGATGGAGGGCTGGCTGCTGAGGTAACGGCCCTGCTCTCGGATGCCCTTGTGGATACGGCCCATGCCGGACCATGAGTACCGTTTGGCGTACTCCTGCAGGTTGTGGTAAAGCTTCTGGTTGAGGCCATCGTGGTGTGTGCAGCGCACGCACTCAGGTGACTGGCAGTACATGGACCCGTTCTGTAGCCCGTTGGCATCCACTCCCTGCAGGAGGGAGTTGACGGACACATGGGGTCGAGGCTGCTCTCGGCCCACATGGTAACAGTACCACACAAACATGACCAGCAGGCAGGCCACGGTGACGACAGCTGTGCTGTCACAGTCCCGCACAGACTGGATGCCGGTGGCAATACAGTCCCTCAGGCCATCCAGAGACCAGCTCCAGACCACCAGCCACTCCAGCCACATCTTGAGGGACTCAGGAGTGCAGCTGGCTCAGATGATCAGTCCTCTGGGGGTCGCCAGGGCACCCACGGCATGCAGGTTAGCAGACAGTGGAAGGGGTGGTTGGAGCAGGAGAAGGCATGGCTGCCACTGTCCCTCAGTTCCTGCCAAGGGCGCCATCGATGAACAGTGAGGCCTGCCAAGGGGGCCCACCAGTAAAAGTCACTGAAGCTGGGCGCGGGGCGCTGCCTTATATTCCATTAGCAAATGCAGCCAGTCACTGGGAAAGGATTTTCATGATGTTCAAACCTGAAAACAGCACCATGAAAGTTATGACTAGAAAAGTCCTAAACAGCCACGTCTCTGGAGAATGGAGATGCATCATCCAATGTAGGGAGTGTCCCGAGACTCCCACCCCAAGCAGAAGGCAAAGGCCAAAATACCCCGACTCGGGGTGATGTCTACTCCTGGACTCAAGGAAAACCTTGGTGCACATTCACCACCTGCTGGCACCACCCCGGTGTCGGCTGAATAAAGAATCACTTGACTATAATGTTTAGGAAGTAAAAAACACACATACTGAATATTCATGGGGACTCGTGCTTCTAGGAAAAGAACAGGAAAGGGGAGATGAGAAGCCAGTTTCTTCTCAAGACGCAGAGCCCGGGTGTTAAGCTCCTTCACCCACCCCTCCTCCACGGGTGATACCATCGCTCCGCTGCTTCCACTTTAGAAAAAGGGAAAAAGCCCTAGAAAGGCATCTTCTCTGCACTTGCTCTTCAAGACAGTCCAAGGTTCCCGAAATTCTGTGTGAGACTCTCACCCGGGTGAGGAAACACATTTCTCCCCTAACCACAACTCTAAAACTGCCTCCAGCAGCCAGGTTTCCTCGGATGCCCTGAGAAACTGAGTTCCCACCAACCTGCTCATATCAAAATGCAGATACAAAAAAAAAAAAAAAACCCAGGTAGGTGGCTAGGGGAGCTCTCCAGGGGCCACGAGCCCTTCCCGACGTCAAAACAGCCTCATTCTGGACAGAGTAGACAAGAGTCCTCCCCAAGGCAGAACGGTAAAAGATTCAGCAAGGAGAGACCCTCACCTCTTCACGGGATCAAATCCAGTGCTAAGAGAGTGAACTGGGATCTGTCAGTCACTTAGAGCCCCAGAGGCTGGCTGCCCCTACAACCGGGGAGGGATGTGCAAGCCCAGAGCCCACAAGAAAACAACTCTGGGTTTGGTAGAGTGAGTGGCAGCAGGAGGGTGGATGGATGCACACTTCTGGCTCCCTTCACACATCCGTTCCCATCAGGGATGGGCATCATGCAGCCCTGCCCCTCAGATCTCAACGATCAGCGGGCTCCGGGGAATAAAGGCCAAATTTAAGTCCAATCAAAGATAACTTCTAACACGAGGAATGTCTGGGGAGACAGTCTCCATTTGACCCAGTTAACCCGGATCAGATGACCAGCTCAGGAGGCTTTCTGATGCTAACGAGCCCGGGTCACCCAGAGGTGAAGCTAGGAGACCCTGGGAGCTCCCACCCCACCCCCCGCAAGGCACAGCACAGCACGCAAGGATAGGGGTGGCTGTGTGATGCTTGCGATCCTCTCTCTCTACCAGGGAGCCAGAGAGCTGTCCTGAGACAAGCCCTCCCTCCCTCCCCTCTAGGGACCTTCCCTCCTCACAGTCTCCCGCCAGTGTCACAGGCCCTGGAGAGAGTACGGCAGGAGAGAGGTCAGAAAGATGCGTTAACGCAGGTGGTGATGCCAGTAGCCAGGGGGATGAGATGGTGAGGCGAAGGCTACCTGGAAAAGTGGGAAGGAGGTCCAGGGCGCGTGACAATTCATGGGACAGGGAGGTGGGTCGAAGTGGGCGATGCTGAGGAGGAATGGGGGGACCAGGAGAAAAGGCGGTGGAGGAGGGGAAAGAGAGGAGGAGGAGGGGGAGGAGAGGAGGCGGGGGTGATGCTGCGCGGCGCGATCCAGCCCGAGCGGCACTCAGCACGCAGCGGGTGCTAGGCGACCGCGGGCCCTGGGCCGGCCCGGGGATGCAGGCGCGGGAGCCCAGAGCATCCTCCTCGGCAGTCCCGCAGTCCCAGAGACGCCGCTTACCTGCGCGGGCAGCTGCGGGGACCCGGGCGACGCCACTGCCCCGGGGACGCGGCCGCCCCCTGCCGCGCCCGCAGCAGCCGCCCGGCCCGAGCCGCGAGCCCCGCCGAGCCGGTGCCGCCCGCGCTGCGCTCCGCGGCCCCGAGGACCACAACTCCCACAATGCCGCGCGCGCCTGTAGGCGGGGAGGGGGCGGCGGGGCGGGGCAGGGCGGGACCCCCGGCGCGTGCACCTGCCGCGCGTGTCCCGGGGTGGGGTGGGGGGCTCCGCGCGCGTCCCGCCCCCCAAGCCGCGCGCCAGGTGCGCGCCTCAGGCTCCGGGTCTTCGCGTTTCCACCGCCCTGGGTCCAGCTGGGTCCTTCCTCCCGCATCCCCTCCGCGCGGTCCTCCCTCCCGCATCTCTTCCCCTCGGCGTCCTTCCCCTGGCCCCTCTTGCCTGTGATGGATCCCACCCTCCATCCCCCCACCCCACCCTCCCCACACACACACTTCTGAGGACCCGCGGACACGTGGGATGAAATTGCAAATGGAACAGCCTGGAAGATCCGCGGCTCCGTGCCCCGCCTGGGCGCTGCCGACTGGAGCTGTTGCAGACCTGGCGCCTGCCCACAGGGAGGCCCAGTCTAGCCAGCAGCGGCCGGTTCTGCCCAGCTCACAGGAGGGAAAGGGGTGACGGAGCCGGGCCTGGGGACACCGAGCTGCGAGCGCCCGTGGAAGCGTGGGCTCCCAAGAACAGTGCATGGGCGTTCTGGGAGCGTGGGGTGGGATGCCAGCCCACAGCCCATCTGTGTCTGTCCTCGAACCTACTGCTTCCAATCCCAGCATGCATCTCTGTCATGGCCTAGAATCCTCATTTTTGTTCAGGATCCATCTCCCGGGCCTGTCCCAGAACCCCCTGGCCCTTCACCTAAGCTCACACTTGTACTGTTGGTGGCCAAGAACCCTCCTCCCTCACCCAGAACCTCAGTTTCCTGGCTCAGAACCCACTCCTCATGTCCTGGAGTCCTCACCTCTATCACTTAAGCCTCATCACAACTCCAGAAGTAGACAAACATTTTTTTCCTTTTTTTTCTTTCTTTTCTTTTCTTTTTTTTTTTTTTTTAAATTTTAATACAACAACCCAAACTGCACCCATTGATATACTAGGTTCTTCCACGTGGCTGCGACCAAAACATCTGACCGAAACCGCTTGAGGAGGAAAGGCTCCTCTGGGCTCCTGGGTCAAAGGCTTTTAGTCCATCATGGCAGGAAAGGCAAACAGAGAAAAATGGTGGACATGGAAGTGTGAGATACAGGCTCAGGAAACTGGGGTAAAAAACAGCCTATCAGTCTGTCTGTCAAAGCCGACTCCCTCTGCCAGCTTCCTGCAGCCAGACCCACCTCCTGTCTACTCCAAGGCCCCCCCAGATGGTGCCGTAGACTGAGGATCAAATGGTCAGTCCATGAGTATGACTTAGATCGGAACAATTAAGAGCCTGTTATATGTACCCAGGGCGGGTGCTGAACCAGGTGTGGGCTGCCTCACAAGCCCCTCCCTGCTCCGGCCAGTACCTGGGCTGAGTGGCCAGAGGAAGAACGGGTCTGGTGTCCTGCTTTACATTTAGAAAGTTGCCCAAATTTAGCCTTGTCCAAGGCACTTATGCATAAAGAACGCTGTTTTTCATACGGTCGTCCGCATGTGTTCCATTCCCGGATTACACCATCTGCAGTGCATTATGAATTAATATTGTCTATGAATCTTGTAATTATCTGTGACCAGTGTGATTATAGAGCTCCGTGTTTGTTAAGAGTGTTTACTTCTTTGGTGGCCAGATTCCAGGCACGGTTCTGCTAACCTTTCTGGCCTTTTCTTTTTTTTTTTTTTTTAATTTGCTGGGAGTCTCAGAAAATGAAAATGACCTCAATCTCTGTCAAGCTCCAACAGCCTTAGTAGGTGAGTTCTGCGAGCAAAGGGTGTCCAGGAGTTGCCGAGGGGACTCTGGGGGTGAGGACTGTGGACACACTGCCACCATGCTCTTGGAAGGGCTGAAAGCAGAATTAAATGCATGTAAATTGCCTGCCTTCAGCACGGCTGTCATGGTCTCCTCCCTCCTGTCTGTTGAGGGCTGTCATTGCAGCCCACTCTAGACTACACAGCCCATCATTACACCACCGTAGGAGCTGGTGGGCCACCCGGCTCCCTGCTTCTACAGATGGAGTGGGGGGGAGTACAGGGGGGCAGGCTTGCATGAGGACACAGCTCAATCAAGGTCACAGTAAAACCACAGAGAATGTGTTAAGGGACCGGCCTGGCTGCTTTGGAATGGGATTCGGAGTATCTGTTAAAATGACAAATGTTTATAGGTTAAGAACCAACAGCTTAGTTTGGTGTAGGGACCAACGGGCCAAGGCAGGATGGGAGTTCTAGGCCAGCCTGGGCTCTATTGCTAGACCCTGTCTCAAAACACCACACAAAAGAAAACAAACAGCCTGTCTTAGTTAGGGTTTCTATTGCTACAACAACACCATGACCACAAGGCAAAGTGGGGAGGAAAGGGTTTATTTGGCTCACACATAAGCATTGCTGTTCATCACTGAGGGAACTCTAATAGGGCAGGAACCCGGAGGCAGGAGCTGATGCAGAGGCCATGGAGGGGTGCCGCTTACTGGCTTGCTCCTCATGGCTTGCTGAGCCTGCTTTCTTATAGAACCCAGGACCACCAGCCCAGGGGTGGCCCCGCCCACTATGGATTGGGCCCTCCTCTATCAGTCACTAATTAAGTAAATGCCTTCCTTACAGCTGGATCTCATGGAGGCATTTCCTCAGCTGAGGCTCCTTCCTCCGATGACTCTAGCTTGTGTCAAGTTGACACACAAAACCAGCCAGCACACAGTCCATAACTTACTTCACTGTGCAACGCTTGTGCTTTCATGATGTAATACAATAATGTTTTGAGAAGGAAGGGGTGGATTCATGGGTGACCTCGAAGGTTAAGTTTCTAGGTAAATTATACAGCAAAGAAAATACAATTACATTGTGGTATCATTTTACACCTTTTTTTTTTTTTGGTCTTTGGGTTTTTTTTGTATTTTTAAACTTTTTTAAAATTATATTTGTGTTTTAATTTTACACATCAGCCATGGGTTCCCCTGTCCCCCCCCCCCCGTCCCCGCCCCCACCTTCCCCCCCATTCCCTCCCTTCCATTCCCATGTCCTCCAGGGCCAAGACTCCCCTGGGGGATTCATTTAAACCTGATGGATTCAGTACAGGCAGGTGCAGTAAAATATGGAACGCTTCACGAATTTGCGTGTCATCCTTGCGCAGGGGCCATGCTAATCTTCTCTGTATCGTTCCAGTTTTAGTGTATGTGCTGCCGAAGCAAGCGCTCATTTTACTCTTTGTGGGAGTTTGCACGACAATGCCCCCCATAGGCACATCTGTTTGAGTGCTGGTTCCCCAGGCGGTGGAACTGTTTAGGATTAGGAGGTGTGTCACTGGGAGTGGGCCTAGACCCTGTTAGTGCTTTCTCTCCTCTCCTCTCCTCTCTTCTCCTCTCTCTTTCCCTCTCACAGTCTGTCTGTCTGTCTGTCTCTCTCTCAACCTCCTTACAGAAAAGATGTAAGCACCCAGCTATTGCTCCAGCGCCATGCCTGTCTGCCTGCTGTGCTCCCAGCCATCACTCACCCTCTGGAACTGTAAGCCTAATCAACTCTTCTGTAAGCTGCCTTGGCTGTGGTGTCTTTACAGAAACAAGGACGCAGCTGGGACACCTGCTTAATGTGCGTGTGCAGGTCTATGTGTGTGTTCTTGTGGGAGCAGAAGAGGGACGCAAGAGCGCTGTCTTACATAAGATGCTCTGTGTTCGTGCATGCAGAAGATATCCCCTGGAGGAGGCATTCTGAAATCACAGGATTTTCAAGTTCATGGAAAGCTAAGAAAGGGGGGAAAAAAAGGACTTGGAATGGAGGGCAGGGGGAATACCTACATTTTCCATTGTGTCTAATTGAACGCGTTTTTAGACAGGTTTGCTATGCAACCCAGGCGACAACTCAGGCTGTCGGGCACGGTGGCGTGCACCCTTACCCACTGAGCCACCTCTCTGTCCTACTGACAGAATTTCAAAACTTGTCTGTGATCACCTTAAAAATGCAGAAAACAGTTCTGACAAAATTCAGCACCTAAGAACTCAGAGCCAAGCAGAGTAGATGGGGGGTGACAGACAGCAGGAGGGAGTGCCTGATGGTGTAGTGAGTGCCGTGTGTGTGTGTGTGTGTGTGTGTGTGTGTGTGTGTGTGTGTGTGTGTGTATGAAGAGAGATCCCAACATAAGGTACTTTTCTGGACAGTGCCTGGAAGTTAGGAAACTTTAACACTCTTTGTTCTGGATAAATTTTCAGAGTAGGAGATACACACACACATACATACATACATACACACACACACACACACACACACACACACACATATATATATATATGTATGTATCAGTGTTGCAGGGGGCAGAGACAAGACAAGAGGCTGGCTGGGGCTCTCTGGCCACCAGCCCAGCTCCAGCTTCAGTGAGAGACCCTGTCTCTAGGGATTGAGACAGAAAGTGACCAAGCAGGGCACTCCTCTGGCCTTCGTGATTGTGCACACACACACACATCTGTATGGATAACACACACATGCACACTCACTGTTAAAAATTACCAAAGCCAAGGCTGGAGAGACAGCGCACTAGTTAAAAGCATCGGCTGCTCTGGCAAAGGCCCTGGGATCAATTCCCAACACCCTCATGGCCACTCACAACTGCATGTAACTTCAGTTCCAGAGGATGTGATGCCCTCTTTTGGCCTCAGCAGGTACCAGGCATGCTTGTGGGGCACGTACGTACATGCAAGTGAACATTCATACACATACATAAATAAAATCAAATTTTAAAAGTTAAAAAAAAAAACCCACCAAAGCCATGAAACAAAATGTTAAGATTTGATAAAGTTGATCATGGCATGTAGTTTGATTTGTCTCTCTGCATGGGGGAAATGCCCCAAATGATAAGGGTCACCGTGACTAGGGGAAGTGAGTTTTTGAAAGTTTGGATTGTGGGTTTCAAATGTGATTAGTATAGTTCAGCTTGGGGTTGCTGGTGATTCCCTCTGAGCTGCTGGCTTTCTGTCAGTTGTACTCACCATTGTGTGTGTGTGTGTGTGTGTGTGTGTGTGTGTGTGTGTGTGTGTGTCTGTCTGTCTGTCTGTCTGTCTGTATGTGTGTGTCTGTGTCTGTGTGTGTGATGGGTAGTGTTACCATCGAGTTGACAGGATTTGCAGTCTCCTGGGAGACACCTCTGGGCGAGTCTGTGAGGGTGTTTGGATATATTTAACCGAGGTAGGAAGAACCACCTTGAGTGTGGGAAGCACCAACCCGTGGACTGCAGATCCTGGCTGAGGAAAAAGGGAAGTCAGGGCAAGTGAAGTGGAATGCTGGCCTTCCTGACCGCAGGTGGTATGGGACCAGCTGTCCTGGACTCCTGGTGGATTGCAGTCCCTGAACTAGGTGTTTGGTTGTAAGTATGTGGGAATCAACTATTACAGGAGATAAAAATAAGTTCAGACCACTTCCCTCAAGAGCCCCAGAAAAACAGGAACCTCCATTCCGGGAATCACCAAGAGAAGTCAGAACCCAGATGAGGTTGCCACTCTCCAAATGGGTCACACACTGGATGGTAGCGTTTGTCTGGTTGGCATGGACGCCAGGGGCATTCTGTCCAGAAAACAGAGCCACAGGCAGGTGTTCCAAAATGAACACATTCCAAGCATGGTCAAAAATCACCCACGCTAATCCAATAACGCACTGCTGACATCCATTTAGCATTTGAACTTCCTGCTTATGGGGTAAATTGTGGGGCCAGACACGTGGGTGGTGAGGACCTGCATCCAGATGATGTGGTAAGTGAATTACTCAGAACCTCTCTGCACAGCCTGCCTGACGCTGCTGGGTCAGCCTGCTTCATCTCCTCGTTACTCTTACTGGGTCACTGTGTTACAGTCTGATTGTGGAAAGCCCAGGCTTGGTCCCAAGCAGATGGAGCTGTCTCGGAATATCCTAGAATCTTTGAGAGGATGGCTTCATGGGAGTCGGCCTTGAGGTTTGCAGCCCAGACTCTCTGTCTGCTGTTTTCTAACTCACTGGGTTGGAAGGCGGTGAGAAGTCCAGCCAACACGCTCCCAGCACCGTGAGCCGCTTGCCACCACATGTTTCCTGACATGGCATGTGTCATGCTGGTATTCTGCCATGGTCACAACAAAATTAACTGACATGATCTGGGTGACTCTGTGTCCCTTAGATGCATTGGATGAGTTTTGGGCAAGTGGCACACGCTGACAGATGGGTTCTGGAGATGATAGTGTTAAGAGAGGGTGGGAAGTTTGATGGATGAAGTAGAAGGTGACTAGGTCACTTTGGTTGATGGTCTCAAAAAGGATTAATTGTATTAGTTCCTGTGAGAGCTGAATGTTATACAAAGGACATTCCTGGTCCCCAAATCTTTCTGGCTTTCTCTGTTGTCCCGTAATGTTGTATTGACCTCTTGTTTACATTCCTGCAATGATACAGACTTTGATGAAGTTCAGGATCCCTCAGCGGAAGTCAGACACAAAAGGCTGCTTCATCATGGACCACCAGCCTCCAGAACAGAACTGAATACCCTCTATTCTTTACACAGTTATTCAAGTTTGGGCATTTTGCTATAGCAACCTCCAACTGGCTGGCTTGCTGGGCACAGAGGATAAGGATGAGTACTCCCAATGTCTCCCATAAGAGAGAACAAATGAATAGGGGTTAGGTTCCGATATTGAAAGAGCCAGCCCAGAGCCAAGCCTGAAATCAGATTCAGCTCTTGTATGCGGTAGATCTTGTCTTGATGCTGCACTTTGTTCCCGTAGACCTTCTTATGGCAACGGACTGGAACAAGTACACAGGCTCCCATTTCTGAATCCAGCTGGGGTGATACTGACACCTTTGAACTTGAGCTAAGGAGTTCACTCAGTTGGCAAAGTGCTGGCTGTGCTGGTATGAGGCCCTGAGTTGGATCCTAGGACCCACCTTCCAAGGGTAGTGGCATATGACTATAATCCCAGCCATGGGGAAGTGGAGACAGACACCTTGGAGATTTCCTGGACAGCCAGTCTAACCTAATCAGCAAGCTCCAGGCCAAGTAGAGACACTGTCTCAAAAAAAAAACAAAAAACAAAAAACAAAAAACAAAACAGACAGCCCCGGAAGAAAGACAGCCAAGGTTGATTCCTGGTTTCCATGTATACCTCTCCCCAACATGCACCACACATATGCAAATTATTGAACCACCAGTGCCCAGATGTACCATGTTGGCTGCACAAATGAGGCACAGTTATGTCAACACAGATTGATCAGTGCCCCAGAAGGAGCAATAAGAAGTAATACAGGCATTTAGTCTTTTTATTTATTCATTTTTTTGAGACAGGGTCTATCTACATAACCTTGGCTGGCCCTGAGCTCGGTGTAGAGACCAGGATGGCCTTGAGATCTCCCTGCACAGCCTCAGGGCTGAGATGAAGTGTAAGTACCACTACACCTAGCTTGGGAATCTTGTCTTTACAAACAGTCTGAGCCCAGGAGCAGTTCAGCCAGGGCTAGCACCACAAGCTTCCCAGTGGAGACAATTCTCTCCCATCCTCAGCCCACCTTTCTATATTCCAGCAGAAGAGGCCTCTATCTCTCAGCTACTTCTAAACTCTGAGAAGCTTCCTGGGGAGGCCTCCAGAGTTCCATGACTCACTCAGCACACAACTGAGCTATGCACACTTGATATACAATGTCAACGGGATATGGGCAAGCACTGTGGGAACTCGGTGCCATGGGGCTTGTAATGCAGTCTTCAGAGAGATTTCCAAACGTGTCAACATTTAAAAATTACAAGACACCTTTTCTTCTAGCTCCTTTCTCTGTCCCTGCAACCTAATAGCTGACAGAGCAACTTCCTGGAGAAAGGGTTTATTCTGGCTCATGGTTCCAGAATGTAGTCCATATGGGAGGGGGCCATGGCAGCTGGATCAAGAAACAGATGCTTGCGTCACATCCACAGTCAAGAAACTGCAAGGAAGGCTTGTATTCAGTACACTTTCTCCTTTGTATTCAGTCCAGGATCCCAGACAAGGGTATGGCGCTTCCCACAGTGGTCAGGTCTTCCCATCACAACCTAAAGAAGGTAGACTCTCATAGGTGTTCCCAGAGGGCCATCTCCCAGGTCATGTGAGGCCTATCAAGGTGACAATTGAAAATTAACCATCATACAAATTAAACAAACAGACAAACAAATAACTAAGCAAAACACTGGGGCTAGCAAGATGGCTCCTTAGAAAAAGCGGGTTGCCGCACATATCTGAAGACCTGGGTCCCACATCTGGGACCCACATGGTTATTAGAGACTAGTGCGGTCCAGCCTCTAATAGTCTTTTCCCAGAGTTCCAGAAGAGACGCTACCAGTGGTGAGAATTAATCTGAGGGAATGAAACTAAGTCTACCGTGCTCTTTAGTCCATTCACTTTATTCTTCTAAGACAAGATTCGCCAGTCTTCTCTGGGAACTGGTCTACACACACTTACAAGCAGTAATTCTTTTACAATGCAATGCAAGGCTTCCAAGGTCCCCACAAGAGCAATGATAGCCAGCTTCATTTGCAACCCCAAAGGGGAGTGAATAAAGGAGGTGGGGGTCAATGAAGGGCTGTAAGTGGTTAATCAATCAGAAAGGGAATTTATGTGCTCAAACTATATTCTTAGAGGTAGCTAGATGAAACGTTAAGAGCTTATAAGTCACTAAGTCATGAATGTGCTCAAACTATAATCTTGGACGTGGTTAGGTAAAATGTTAAGAGTCACTAAAATAAAACTGCCCTTTTTTCCTATGTTGCCATTTTTTAGCATGGCAGGGGAGGAGTACACATTTGCTAGGCAACCTGCGTCACAGCTTGATGCACCTGGTCTGAAAAAATGAAAAAGGCCCTTTTGTTCTGAGTAAATTGTTTGAGAAGTCTAGAGGTGCCACTTGGGCTGTGAGAGAAAGAGGGGGTCTGAGCTTAATTTGCCCCAGAAACAAAGCTAAGTACCTAACATCTGCCTGGCCTAGGCAGTGTCTCTGTATGGATATTTACCTTAATTCAGGAGACTAGCAGGTGGTTTGGAATGCTTATTCTGTCTGCTCTGTGTCTTTGGATGTTTGAGAGATATCTCAGATAAAATGCTTTTGTCTAGAGCTGGTCCTGGCATTGGATGCTTGCTGAAGAAGATAATTACAGAAGGCAGACATCTGATTCTAATGCTAAAAAGAAGAAGGAAAAAAAGCCTGTGGCTGTTATCCAAATACCTTAATTGTATATGGCCAAAGAATGATCAATCCATACTGTTTAGAAGTTATTAGGAAAAAGAATCAATGGGAAATCTATAATAGTGCACATTGAAATTCATAGCAGAAAACAGCTGATATATTCAAAAGCCAAATAACACCAATACTCCTTGAGCCTTGGCTTCCTCTGGGAAAATTCCTTGACTGTTGCAGGTAATAGCTTGGCCATAGTCAGCTGAATTCCTACTTCATATTTCTGCATCCTGTAGCACATGGTGAAAGAGAGACCTGACTCTACAAAGCTGTCCTCTAACCTCCACATCCAGGCACCCCCACAATGTGTCAATGTCTCTTAAGAAGAAAAATTTCCAGGCTCTCTTGAAAGGCAATATTCAGCCACAGTGGGACATGTTTATAAGATTACGTATCGGCTAGTGTATGAGGCTTGCTGTTGTCCACACCACCAGTGATGACTGTTACTTGTCACTGTCTTTACTCTGTACATGTGCGTGAGTGCTGATGGTGATGTCCCTTGCCTCCCTATTGCTGTCAAAAGTGGAGAGACAAAAGCCAGAACAAGAGGATGGGCTGGTCCCTTGTGTTACCCTCTGTGTCCCACAGACCCTTGAGTTTGAAGACCCCAGAGCCAAGTGGAAAAAAAATTAGAAAGGAAAAGTGGCTATATGCTACAAGAGTTCACAGGACTGAGGATTAGCAATGCCTGAGAATTCTCCACCTGGAACATGAAGCAGGCAGAGATGAAAAGGGACAGGAATATGAAGGCTACAGTGTGCACATACTTGGTTAGGGGATGGCACAGAGCTCATGTGGCAGAGGTGGGATGCATGAGAAGTGTGGATGAACAGGAACTGGACAACAGCTCAGTGTTTGTGTGTGTGTGTGTGTGTGTGTGTGTGTGTGTGTGTGTGTGTGGTGTGTGTATGGTGTGTGTGTGTGTGTGGTGTATGTGTGTGTGGTGTGTATGTGTGTATGATGTGTGTGTATGGGGTGTGTGTGTATGTGTGTGTATGGTGTGTGTGTGTGGTGTGTTTGTGTGTATGGTGTGTGTGTATGTGTGTGTGGGGTGTGTGTGTATGTGTGTGTGTATGTGTGTGTGTGTGTGTGTGTGTGGTGTGTGTGGTGTGTATGTGTGTATGGTGTGTGTGTATGTATGTGTGTGTATGTATGTGTGTGTATGGTGTGTGAGTGTGGTGTGTGTGTTTGTGTGTATGGTGTGTATGTGAGTATGGTGTGTATGTGTGTGCGCATGTGTGTATGGTGTGTGTGTATGGTGTGTGTGTGTATGTGTGTGTGTATGTGTGTATGGTGTGTTTGTGTGTATGGTGTGTGTGTGTGTGTGTGTATGGTGTGTGTGTGTGTGTGTGTGGTGTGTGTGTGTGTGTGTGTGTGGTGTGGCTAGAGGCTGGCACTGAGTGTCTTTCTCTACTCCCTCCACTTTATTTAATTTTCCTTTATTCCTGAGAATTTCATACATGTATACTTGAAATATGATTATATCTATCCCCATTTCTCCTTTCAACTTACCCCAAAACTTCCTTCTCCCAATTTTGTGGGGTTTTTTCCTTGTTTTTGTTTTTTTGAGACAAGATTCCTCTGTGTAGCTCTGGTCATCCTGGAACTCACTCTGTAGACCAGGCTGGCTTTGAACTCACAGAGATCCGCCTGCCTCTCTCTCCCGGGTGCTGGGATTAAAGGTGTGCGCCACCACCACCCGTGGTTTTTTTTTTTTTTTTTTTTATAAGCCACTAAAGTCCAGTTAGCGCTGCCCATGGGTGTGGGTCATCCACTGGATTGTGGGAAATGCACTTGTGGCCACAGTTTCAAAAAAGAATGGTTCTGCTCTGCCCTCCAATGCTTATAGCTCAGAGAGGGGTGAGGCCTGGAGGTCAGGTACCCCATTATGCTGGAATGTTGACTGATTTGATCTTTGAACCAGCAGCTGTGGTTATCTGTGAGTGCGGTTGTCTGTGAGTGGGATGTCCATGCCAGGTCCAGGAGACAGTATTCCACAGCCCTTCTTCTCACCCTGACCCCTATATTTTCTCTGTCTCCTTTTCCATGATATTTCCCAAGCCTTGGTGATGGTGGTTATGGGGTTGATATGCATGTCTCACTTAGGGCTAAGCACCTGCACTCTGCACTTGGGGCGTTCTGCATCTCAGCATGGGCTGCTGCTCATGGCACAGGGACTCTTCTCCGATGGAGGCTGGAGATGGCCCAGGTCATGGCTATAGACAGTAACATTTACAGGATGTTTTAGTTTCTGTTACTGTGGTAAACATCACGACCAAAAACAGCTTGAAGAGGAAAGGCTCCATTTCAGTTTACAGGTCACAATCTGAGGGAAGTCAGAGCAGGAACGCAAGGCAGGAACATGGAGCAGAACTTGCTCAGGTTGCTTACTTATACACTCCAGGACCACCTGTCCAGGGGTGGCATCCTTCCAGTGTCCCCAACTGGATGCCAAAGAGGAGAGCACCCACTGTTAGAGTCCTCACAGTGAGCCTCCTAGGACACCAGGACAGTGAGGAGGAATCAGAGTGGCATTTTGAGACACAAGAGGAAGCTCACCATCAGGGACACAGATCAAGCTTAGGATCCTTGCTCGGGACACCAGAGGCCTGCTTTGGTGTCTTGTGGGTCTACTCAACTATTGCCCAAGTCCTTTGACTTCCGGCCACAAAGATGTCTGGGCTTCAGGAAACCTGGGGCTCAGAGCAAGGACAAACTTTAGCATCAGAAACAAAGCTGTCGGGGTGCTGACTTAGCGCAGCCTGGGTGGAGTAAGAGGCACCTTCCATTGGATGGCTGTCCCTGGAGACGTGTCCCTGATCTGCTGTTACCGGAATCTGCAACTCCTGTGAAAAGTTGCCTGGGGCATGACTCATTCAGTGCACATCCAAACCAGTGCTTCTGCAGTATAGGGCCAGGCACGGAGCACCAGCCTGGAGCACCTCCCTCTTGCCGCAGCTGCTGTTCAAGAGGCAGGTGTTGCTCTGAGAGAGGGGCCTGGGCCGTACAGCCACCTTGCCTGGCCAGCTGGCTTGGCACGCTGCAGGTGCGTAGAATTTCCTGGTATCCTGGGAGAAGGAAACAATGAAGTCCAAGGAAAAGAGATAGGAAGTCCCTTGGTCTCCAGTCATATTCCTAGAGAGGTTAGAATCATGCAGGGGATCACTGAGGTCGGTGTTCTAAGCTGAGCCATTGGAAAGGAACACAGGATAGTTCCACAGAGATAAGTTTTCTTGTACTCATAGTTGATCAGGTTGGCTTTCCCATACCTGGGAGTTTGCTGAGGCTTAGAGAGGAGGGAGGGATGGATGCCTTAGGGCCAAACCTCTCATCTTTTCGGGCACGATCTTCCTGCCTGTGGCCTCTTGGCCCGCATCTTCACTTTCTCGGGTAGTGATTTATCGACTCTGCCAGACGCTATCTCACTGATTTGGCGGTGGAGTCTGGGTGGTCAGGTCATGATATAACCATCCCAGATTCACTGGCTGATGAGTTTGAAAGGCCGTGGAGTCCAGACTCTGACTGGGCAGCAGGGGAAGGGACCATGCTTCCCGTCTCTGTGAGATTGCTGCTCAGCACTTTCCTCTGTACAAACACTCACTTCACTTGGTGGAAGTATACAAGGAGCTTTAGAGTATAGTAAATGAATGAATCCCATTTCTACCCATCACTGCCTATGGGTCTTTAGACATGGCTCAATGGGCCTCAATGTTCTGTCTGTGACAATGGGCCCATGGCTACCTAGGAGCATTGTCTTGTTTTGATGGGATGACCTAGGCAGATCTCTAACATATTTTGGTTTAGGGTGAACAAGCATTTAGTTTGTGCATCTTCAGCTTCCTAAGCCACAGGATGTAGTGATAAGTTTCTCTGGTCCCGTTGGGCCTCATGGTCCCCCAGCCCCTCTCTGACGGACAAGATGACCCACTGGTCAAGGCCATTAGTTTGATGACTAAATTCAAGCCCAGATCTCACAGTGGAAGGAGAGAACTGACTCCTGAGAGTAGTTCTCTGACCTCTACACCCATGCTGTGGTGTGCTCACACACACACACACACACACACACACACACACACACACACACACGCACACACACACTCCCAACTGAATGCACACATTCAAGAATGATAAGAATAATTAATAATAATAATTAAAATATAAAATATTAAAAACAAGTGGAGAAGTGATTAAGTGATTAAGGAAGGCATGTGGCCTGCACAGCATGATGCACACACACACACACACACACACACACACACACTAGCCACAGGAGATGTTGGGTTTGAGTGACCTGTTTTTTTGGGAAGTTGTACATGTATAGTGATGGACTGAAAGGGCAAGTGTGGGACCCCCATTTTCGGGTTCCTCGTGGTTTTACCTAGCAGGTCCGCATAGAGGATGATTAGGACCACGGGCCTGAGTGCAGGTGTCTGAATGGTCTGCACTTGGCTGTGCTGGGGGGAGGTCTTTTGCTCCACCCCTTGGTGTTTCTATAAATACCCTGGGGCAGAGACAGTCAGGGCCTATTGGAATAGGTTCCAGGCCCTCTCGAGGCTATCCTTTATTTTCTATCTCTTTATCTCCACACTATAAATCCTTCTATCTAATATTTCCTGCTGCTCACACTCAAGAAAACTCTGGGGAGCTGTGGGGTTGGTGGGTGAACACCCTGCAGGCAAGGAGGTAATTATGGGATGGGAATCATGAAGGGACTGTGAAAAACCATAGAGCTGCTGAGAAACACAGAGAAGGCAAACCTAACACCCTAGATGGAACTGGGATGGGAGTATGGGAGACAGCCCTGGGCAGGAGGTCCCGAATCAGTATCAGCGGGTGAGTGAATCCAGAAGGCTGGAGGGGGAATGAGTCAATGGACAAGCTAGTGGTGGCCTTAGAGGACTTAATGTCAGAGGGGGCCCCTCTCAACTTTGGATACACACTACTGTTCCATGATGCTTTGGGACCCCACTGTGCCCCTTGTCACTATGACAATGACATCAGAGACAGACAACCTAAGGGAGAGGAGGTCTTGTTTGGTTTATGGTTTTAGGAGTTTCTGTCCAAGATGGCTGGCTCCACTGTGGGAAGTAGAAAAGTGTGTCTGAAGGGCACGGTGAAGCTATGGTGCTCACCTCTTGGTAGCCAGGGAGCGGGGAAGGGAGAAGAGAGGAAGCAGGTAAGAAGGAGCAACAGGAGAAAGAGGAGAGAGGAGAGGCGGAAGGGGCCAGGGGTAAGAGTTACCCTGCAAAGACACAACCGCAGTCACCCATGTCCTCCACCTTTGTCCCATCTCCTGACTTCCATCGCTTCCAATAGTGCTATCAAATCACCAACATAGCACTGAGGAAGGCTGATTCCTCAAGATCCAACCACAGCTCAGTGATGGGATCCACCAGCTGAGGCCAAGCACATGAGCCTTTGAAGGGACACTTGGCGTTCAAGCCCTAAAGACCACCTTGCCTGGGCTCCCCACATTCCTCATCAGTGACACAGGATAGCTTTGGGAGGACCTGGATCAAAACCCAACAGCCCCTTCTGCCTCTTCAAAAGTACTTTTTATATCAATGCCAAGGGGCAGGACAAAAGGCCTCCTCCTTGTTTGATCAAAGCACACTGCACAGCCAAGTGTAGACCCTTCCAAATGCCTGGTAACCACGCCCATGGTCCAATCATCCTCTTATGTAGTCCTGCTGGGTAAAGCAAGCTCAGATCCTCAGACGCTGAGTAAGTTCTCACTAGGAAACCTCTGTGGGTCTCTATACATCCACAGACTGCATGTTGAGTCTACACACTTGGTTCATTCTGTTGCTGAGATAAAATACTCTGATCAAAAGCAAACCCAGAGAGGAGAGTGTATGTCTGGCTTACATTTCCAGATCACAGGCCGTCATTGAAGTCAAGGCAGGAACGCAAGCAGAAACTTGAACAGAAGCTAGGGCGGATGCTGCTTGCTGGCTCGCTCAGGCTCATACTTAGTTTTCTTCTGCAGCCCAGGATTACCTGCCTAGGGAATGGTGCTGCCCACAATGGGCTGGGTCCTTCTGCATTGACGGACATCCAACACACTGCTCCATAGACCATACACACAGGCCAATTTGATGTGGTCAGTCCCTCAACTGAGACTCGATTCCCAGGGTGACTCTGTGTTTAGTTGACAATCAAAGTGAACTAGGACAGCTTGTCTGATTCATGGACTCCAAGGGGGAAGGACTTTGTCCCTTTTGTCTGCAGAGCCTGGGACCAAAGCTTGGCTCCAAAGCTCAGGCTTGGAAGATCTGTTTTGTGGTGATATTGTGCTCCCCAATATATTGTGAACACTAATAAACTTATCTGGGGTCAGAGAACAGAACAGCCACTAGATACAAAGGCCAGAAAATGGTGGCACACATGCCTTTAATCCTAGCATTCCAGAGGCAGAGATCCACCTGGATCTCTGTGAGTTCAAAACCACACTGGAAACAGCCAGGCATGGTGACTCATGCCTTTAATCCCAGGAAGTGATGGCAGAAAGCAGAAAGGTATATAAGGTGTGAGGACCAGGAACTAGAGCCTGGTTAAGCTTTTAGGCTTTCGAGAAGCAGTTCAGCTGAGATTCATGTGGATGAGGACTCAGAGGCTTCCAGTCTGAGGAAACAGGATCAGCTGAGGAACTGGCGAGGCGAGGTGGCTGTGGCTTGTTCTGCTTCTCTGATCTTCCAGCATTCACCCCAATACCTGGCTCTGGGTTTGTTTTTATTAATAAGACTTTTAAAGATTTTTCTACACTGTTTGAATCAGTAACTATACACAGGGCATTAGAGCAGGGGAAGGTGTGTGTGGCAAGTTCTAGGGAAAAGGTCTGCCGAGGTTCTCAAATTCAGAGGGTCCCAGATTCACCAGGGACTACATTGGAATGAGAGGCCGTGGTCCAGATGCTGATGAATGTCGTAGTTTGGCTTTTTATTAGTACAATAAACACCATAACCAAAAACAACTTGGAGAAGAAGGCTTCATTTGGGTCACAGTTCTCCGTTGAGGGATAACTCAAGGAGGAGGCGGGCAGTGGTGGCACACCCCTTTAATCCCAGCACTTGGAGGCAAAAGCAGGTGGATCTCTGTGAGTTGGAGGCCAGCCTGGTCTACACAGAGAGGTCATCCAGGGCCACAAAATGAGACTGTATCTCAAACAAAGAACCCCAGAAGGAATCTGGAGGCAAGAACTGAAGCAGAGACCATGGAGGAACAGCGATTACTGGCTTGCACCAGATGGGCTTGCTCAGCCTGCTTTCTTAACCACCCTGGACTACTTGCCCAGGGATGGCCCCACCTACAACCAACTGGGTGAGTCATCAGGAATCTCCCCACAAGCTTGCCTCCAGGCCAGTCCAGACAACTCTAGCTTTTTGTCAAGTTGACAAAAACCCAACCAGCATAGTTCGGACCCAGAGCTGCCAGGGTAGGGCTTGGGTCTACAAGTCATGGCTCAGGTGGTCAGTGCAAAGGTCTTGGGGGTCACACTAGAACTACATGGCTTGCCATACAGATCTAGTGGCTTTCCAGTGCCTCCCTTTGGTGTGGACTTCTCCCAGCTCACCTCCAAATCGCTTGGAAACATCTAGCCTCTGAGGTCAGGACAGTCACACATGGAGCCTTTCAAAGCTGTCCAAGATGACCTATGAAAGGAAAGAGTTACCTACCCCATGACCATTCCTCTCTACTCTGTCCAGGTCTCCCAGAACATGACCAAATATTCACTTTGCTAGCACACTAAGATATTGCCATCTTTCACTGACCGATGTCTATTAGTTAACATGTCTGCGCCCCTCTACCCATGAATCTGCTCAGCTGTACCAGCTGTGCTTTTAGCAGACTGAACCTAGTGACTCAATAGCAGCCAGAGCTGGGCCCTAAGTGAGTGCTTGGCATGTGAATAAACATGGTGCCCAGGGCAGTCCTGATAGCAGCTTGTCAGAGACATGACTCCCCTCTTCTGCTTCCCAGAAGATGTGGCGTAGGAAGGAGGAATTTTCCTATTATTTCATAACTGTCTCTCTCGATTCTCTGCTCCTGCTTTCTTTTGTTCCCCCTACCAACAGCAGCTGTCCCGAAAAGCACTGCTTTCACTGGCCTCAGGAAGTGTGTGCCCACAGTCATGGTTTCCATGGGCACAGAGGGGTGGGCTTGGCAGGGAGAGTGACAGGAGAGCCACACGCTTGCCTCTGATGACTTCCTGAAATTTACAATTCATGCTGACCGGGCAGATGGCCCCGACTCTCCAGATCTGTGGAGAGGCTGTCGGCCCCAGGTCTGTTTCTGATGACAAAGCGCTTGTGGGGCGAGTGAACGTGGGGACCCACATCTGCGTGGAGCTGCTTGCAGGGTGCTGAGGGTGAAGATGGTGATAGAGTGATGGTCCTGTGGTGATGTGATGGCAACATGATGGTTGTTGTTGTTGTTGTTGGTAATGATGGTGTTATTGATGGTGGTGGTAGTGGTAGTGATGGTGTTACTGATGGTGGTGATGGTGTTATTGGTGTTGTTGTTGTTGTTGTTGTTGGTGGTGGTGATGGTAGTGTTGGTAGTGATGGTATTATTGATGGTGGTGGTGGTGGTGGTGGTGGTGGTGGTGGTGGTGGTGGTGATGGTGTTATTGGTGGTGGTGGTGGTGGTGATGGTGTTACTGATGGTGGTGATGGTGTTATTGGTGTTGTTGTTGTTGTTGGTGGTGATGGTAGTGTTGGTAGTGATGGTATTATTGATGGTGGTGGTGGTGGTGGTGGTGGTGGTGGTGGTGGTGGTGGTGATATTGATGGTGGTGGTGGTGGTGGTGGTGGTGGTGGTGGTGGTGTTATTGGTGGTGGTGGTGGTGGTGGTGGTGGTGGTGGTGGTGGTGGTGGTGGTGTTATTGGTGGTGGTGGTGGTGGTGATGGTGCATGCCCATGCAAATGTGTTGTGGCAGGTAATTCTGTCTCTTATTAAAGTGATTTTAAACAACTTTCCAGGATTTCTGCCCATGCCATGCTTCTGTCTTCCCTTTCGCTCTTGCTGGACCACATTCCTCCAGAGTCTTTGCTTTGAATATGAGCTACCAAGTCCAGCCATGTCCCCTCATTTGCTATGCCCAGATTTAGCTCCATTGTCTCCCTAGTGACCATCTCGCTCTCACACGTGCTCCTGGTGGCCATAGTGACTGTATTCATGAGGACTTCCCCTCTGCGCTCCCCCACTCATCCCACACGTGGGGCAGCTGGAGCTGTCTATTCCACTGCATCTCAACAGCCAACTTGAAGCCCTTGTGTTACATACAGTTTGGATTTTTGTCCCGAGCCCTGTGTCAATGACAAGGCTGCCAGACCACAGTCCCTTCTGGTAGAGCCTTTAGTCGCCCCTTGAACAGGCTAACTACACTTTGGATAGCCAGGAAGAGGGAGGAGGGCAAGTTCATGGAGCAAAAGTGTTAGCAAGGAGGCTACTGCGAGAGCATCTCATAAATAACTACTAAATAGCATCTCATAGGATAGTGGTCACAATCCTGGAAAAGACAAAGTAATTTGAGAAACGTCCAGAATATAAAGTGGACAAGGTACAGCGGTTGGAGTTCGTCCTTTGAACTCACGCTGAAGTCTGGTCCCCATTGTTAGTCACTGAGTGATAAGAAAAAATCCTACTATAGTATTCAGGGATGTGTTCTGTAAGAGGTGACTGTGATGGGGTCACTGGGGTGACTTGTGTGATTGATTCCTGGTGGCTTTAGAGGAAGAGGGAGAGAGATCAGGCATGCACAGACCCGCTGTTTCTTGCCACACAGCATTCTTTCTGTGCCATCTTGGGACCTTGCCAGCATGAAGGCCATTAGCAGGTCAGACTCTCAGACTCTGCACCTCCTGGGCTGTGTCCCAAATTAAAACAAAATGCTTGGAACAGGATCTCACTCTGTAGCCCAGGCTAAGCTGGAACTTTTATCTGTTACCCCAGGCTGGCTTCAAGTTCATAGCCATCATCCTGCCTCACCTTTCCAATTCCATCCTTGATACCCAGCCTTCATAAGGTAGCCCCATTGACGCTTTTGTAATAGCAATGAGAAATGGATGAAGACAGGGCATGGGAGAGCCAAGGAAGGAACCAAAGTTAATCCCAGTTTCTCTCTTGGGCAGCTGGAGGGAGAGCTGAGAGGGCAGTATTTGAAACAGATGTGTCACGGGCCATTTGAATCATGGGGAAAGTGAAATGGCAAAGACCACGGGTATTTTTGAGGGGTGTGTGTGCAGGTGCACTTGTGAGCATATGGAGGCCAGAAAACAGCTTTGGTGTCTTTCCTCAGACACCTTTTTCCTGTTTCTTGAACTGGTCTGTCACAGCTGACTGGCCAGCAGTCCTTTTGTCTTCCACTCCAGTTAGGATTACAGCGGTTGCTGCCAAGCCTGGCTTTTTTATGTGGGTGCTGGGGACTGAGGTCAGGTCCTCATGCTTATGTCCACGACAAGCACTTTACCCACAAAGCCGTCCTCGGCCAAGACCAAGACAATTTCCTAGCAATCAGGCTTGGAATTCATAACAAGAGAAATCAATAAATAAAGGGAAATGTCTCTTTGTCACCTTGCTTTGAGTCAGGGTCTCTGGTAGTTCATGTAGTCCGAGCTAGCCTGGTCTCCTGCTCCACCCACCTCTGCTCCCCAAGTGCTGGGATTACAGGCACCTGTCCTCATGCCCAGCTTTGGTCTATAGCTTTTGCTCCAAGGACTTTTTCAATGTACTTAATAAAACACAACAAAACCTTCTTTGGTTGTTTTTTAAAATCCCTTCCTGTGAAGCACCAGTCCAGCAGCTGTTAGAAGTCCTTTCCTTTAATTTTGCATTCCTGTCTCACATAGTGGATTTTGAGAACAGAAATATAATCACCTCAGAGCAGGCAGCCCTTTCTCAGCCTGGAGAGGAGGAGGGAGATCAGCAGCAGGGACTCTGGGTTGGTGCGGTGCCCCCAGGCACGTTGTGACCTGTGGTTCCTTGTCAGACCATGAGGCTTATAATCAACACATCAGACCCTAATGCCAGGAGCCCGAGCATCCCAGATCCACCTTCTCTGCATCCCCTGGGAGATCATTTCGAAAAGGAAGCAATCCAGTCAGGTTGCTGGGACTGAGAAATTGTGATGGGGTGAGACAGGATGGTAGGGTCTGGAAACACTCAAGACTCTGTTCCCACCCCTACTCCACCCCCACCCCATCTCCTCCAGTGCAAATCTGAGCTACTGTTTCTCCTTCAAATCTGGGCTTAGAAATGTGCTGCAGGGGTAGTTTGGGGCATCTTGATTTGCAATTCCCAGCAGCTCTTCCAGCTAAGAGGGCTTTTCGGTTTCCGTGGCAACCAGCAGTGTTTTGAAGAGGCGGTGGCAGGTTCAGCGCCTAGGAACCGCCACAGGGGAATGCCTGTCAGTCTGTTAGTGAAAGGGAACGGTGAAAGGACTGTACTCTGGGGTTTCCTCTGACACTGTCCACTTGACCTTCTCAAGAGGAAGAAGTGGAACAAGGACAGCCCCAACCCCAGCCATCACTCAACATCCAGTCGCTGTTCCAGTAGATCAGGTGTGGCGACCCACACCTGTATTATTCCTGTGATCATGGAGCTGGCTAGGTGGGGTGATGTCTTCACTGGCTGGTCTCTCCTAGCCCGGGAGATTTGTTCCTGATGGGACATATTCTTAGCAGCCTGAGGGATTGTTCCGTAGCAAATTTCAGGCTGGACTGGTTGCTTTAGGGGTTTGTGGTTTTTACATATTTGCATGTGTGTGTGGGAGGGCAGAGCATGTATTTTTCTCAGCTCTGGAATACTGCTGGAGGTTCCTGGTCAGTCCACAGGCATGTGATCTACCTATAAAAGTATGCAGGGACCATAACTGGACCCCAGCTGCAGCTGCACAGGCTGACCTTGGTCTCCATCTGATTCCCACCCTAAAACCCACAAATGGCCGCTGGGCAGACCACACCATGGCATTCCTCCCTGAGAGACCCCGTGCTGAAGAGTTCTTCCTCCCTTATAAAAAAGAAAAACAAACCTACATTTGCTCAGCTTGCCCTTGCTTCCTTATTATTGGGGTGGGACAATGACAGGGTGAGCCACGGGCTTGAGGTAGCTCTGGTGGCCGTTGACCACGCCAAAGCATGGCCCCGCAAGTTAAACACACTCGCTCGCGCTGAAGCCACATCAGCCGCAGCGAGCTGTCAATAGGAACGTATCAGGAGGAGGCACGGTGCATCCCCGTTTCTTCCCAGCTACACAGGGTCTCTGGTGCTTTCATGAACAAAAGCCACTGTGGGGAAGGACAGGCATCAAACGGTATGCAACAGTGTGTCTCAGACATGGCGTGGAACGGTATGGGATCTTTAAGAAAGGTTACTTCCTGCCTTTCAGACTGGTCCTGCATTTCAATCATTACAATTACCACGAGGCTCTTTCATACTTACTATGTAGTTCAGGCTGGCTTAGAGCTTGCCATCCTCCTGCCTCAGCTTCCTAGGTGCTGGGATTACAGGCCTGTACCACTCAGCCTGGCCAGAAAGTGACATTTAAAACATCCATATATTTCACACATAGTAAAGCAAAATGGAAAACCACTGAGACTCACATACAGGACTGTGCTTGGACACAGGATAGGTGACCCTTTTGTGTGTGTGTGTGTGTGTGTGTGTGCGCATGTGTGACTAAAACCTTTGTTGTGGGAAGAACACCACCTGGGCTTTATCCTCAAAGGACTCATCCAAGTGTCCCAGGCAGGGTTTTGTCTACAGGTTGCAACACTGTGAGTGGATCTCAGGATGGTCCAGGGCCTGCTGCTAGGCAAAAAGGTAGTGTAGGGTAGTGAGACAGTGGGTGGGCTCAGTGGGCAGAGATGCTTGCTGCCCCACCTTACAACCAGAGTTTGATCTCTGGGACCCATCAAATGTGAGACAAGAACAGACCACTGCAGATTTCCCCTTGGCCATCACACACACAAGTGCACACACATACAAGTGCACACACATACAAGTGCACACACATACAAGTGCACACACATACAAGTGCACACACATACAAGCGCACACACATACAAGCGCACACACATACAAGCGCACACACATACAAGTGCACACACATACAAGAGCACACACATACAAGTGCACACACATACAAGCGCACACACATACAAGCGCACACACATACAACTAACAGCACAGCCAGCTCGAGTTGAATCTCATATTTAGAACATTTTTTAAAAATTTCATTTTAGACTTTATTTATAAAAAAGTTGCAAATGAAAACAATCGCACATTGAAATTAACCTGGTCTAAAGATTATACAACTCCACGAACCCATATGTCGTTAGAGTTGCCGTTCAGGACGGAAGCTGTGGGGCCTCCCCCTGCATTTTATGCTCTTGTTATAGAGTATATTCTTATACACTTGCCCACTACCAAAAATGAAAAATCCACCACCGAGTTAGAGTGAGACAGTTAGCTCTGTACCCCCTTCCATGACCCACGTCCATTGCCTGCCTTCAGTCCATGCTCGTCCCCGCCTGCCTTTCTTGTTCTCTTCTCTGTGTGCTATACTGCACCCACATGTGCATTTGTTTACATGTATTTATACATTATTGTCTGGATGCTACATAAGAGACAGAGCAGGTGGTTTATCTCTTTCTAACACTGTGTGGCCTCACTTAATAGTACACATTCTCAGCCAATCCACTTTCCTGCGAATTTTGTTATTTCATTTTCCTTTAGGGATGGATACTATTCTATTCTATACCTACACACCAAATTTCCATTCTCCGTCCATTTCTTGACAACTCAGTTGGCTCAAATTCTTTGTTCCCGTGAACAGAGAGCAGCAATAAACATGGGGTGCAAATATCTCTACGAAGGGTATGGAGTTCTCTGGGTATACACCCAGGAGTAAAAGAGCTAGGTCAAATCATAGTTCTATTTTTAATTTTTTGATTAACCTCTAAACTGATTGCCACCATGCTTTATTCATTTACGCTTCTATCAGCAGTGAATTGGGGTTTTTCTCTCCCTCCCCATCCTTTCTGACACTTGTTGTAGGGTTTATTGGTGAGAGCCATAGGACTAGGTGAAGTGGTCTCACAATGTTTTCATTTCCCATGATATTGTTTTCGGTATTAGTGTGTTTCAAATTCCATCTTTTCCTACTGGCCTGGTTTAAGTCATGATGCACGTCTGAGCCAATAGTGAACTGTCTGCACAGTGGCCAGGGACTCCAGAACCATGGCCAAGTACCCCAGAGACATGGCCAGACACCCCAGAGTCATGGTCATGTGCTCTCAAACAATGGCCAGGCACTCCACAGCTGTGGCCAGACACCCCAGAACCATGGTCAGGTATCCCTGAACTGTGAACAGGCACCTCAGAACCATGTCTGGGCACCCCAGAGTTAAAGGTATGTTGAAGATTTTTTAAAAATTATTTTTAAAAAAATCATTTCGGGTATTGCCTTTTTTGTTGTTTTGTTTTGGGAAGTGGAGAGATTGGGACAAGTCTTTAGGGAATATGTGACTCAGGGCAGAGATGGACACACAGGATTTGAAAGGAAGTTTCCCTGTGTGGTGGGCCTGATGCTTTGCTTCCCATTCTGTCCCCCTTAGGAAATCTCAGAAGTCAGATTTTCCCATGGATTGGACATGGGCACGTGCTCTAGACTGAGCCACACCCTCACTCACTTCCTGCCCCCCCCCCCCCAGACAGGTCTAGAAGTTAGGTTAAACATCTTTGTGGACTACAAGTGAGTCTCTGTGAGTAACACATTATAGGAGCCAGGAGTCCATGGCAACCACACAAATCTATATCCATCATCTCTAACTACATCTGTCTCTGTCTCTAGCTGTGTCTCTATCTCTATCTCTGTCTTTCTGTCTCATCTCTGTCTGTCTCTCCACATATATCTACCTCTCTTTATATATGTATATATATTGTATATATATTCAATCTATAACCTGGGTCTGCTTCATGAGCAAGGGAGAGATTCCAATGACCTTGGTTTCTTTTTCTCTGCCAAGAGTGAAAGGCAAGCCTGCCACTTCTCCAGACAGAATTCTGCTTCGTTGGATAGAATCTATTTCATCAGATGTCATTATCCACAGAAAATAGCCAGTACCCCGCAGGGCAAGTGTAGAGACGAATGATGTATAAGTCAGGGTTCTCTAGAGGAAAAGAACTGATAGATAGAAAACACCACACACACACACACACACACACACACACACACACACACACACACACACGGTGGGGGTGGGGTGGGTATTTATTAGAATGGCTTACAGGCTGTGGCCCAGCTCCAACAATGCCTGTCTGTCTACCAATGGACAGTCCGAGAATCCAATAGTTGTTCAGTCCACAAGCTAGATGTCTCAGATGGTCTTGGGCAGATGTTGGGATCCTGAAGAAGTGGGCTTTAGTGCCTTTGAAGGAAATGCCTTAGCGGCAGGACAGACTGACTTGCGACCGAGAATGAGGGAGCAGGAAAGGGCAAAAGCTTCTATCATCCGTGCCCTTTTATGTGGGCTGCCACCAGAAGGTGTGGCCCAGATTCAGGGTAGTCCTTCCAACCTTGGACTGTCTACGTTTAGGGTGGGTCTTCCCACTTCAAATGATCCAGTAAAGAAAACCCCTCACAGCCGTGCCCAGGTGCTTGGGTTTTTGTTAATTCCAGATGTAGTCATGTTGTGACCTGTTTTCAAGTATGGGAGGGTGGGATGAGGAGACTTGGTGTGGAAGTGGAGAGCTGACTGGCAGAGCCTCTGCTGGCATTGTCTGGAGCATCACAAGGCTGACCTCAGGCCTTTGGTCCTAGCAGATGTCAAGCTAGGCTCCTGGCTCATTGCCTACTTTCCTCAGGTGAGTCTTGATGTCACAGAAATAGAGGCAGGTGTCCTTGAGGGTGCCACGCAGCGTCCCTCACTGGCTCCACTCCCAGAGCCCTCTAGCCACAGTGTCCCAGGGTGATGCTTGCACAAAGCCCCCCCCTCTGCTCCCCCCCCCCCCCCCGTATATACAAACAGGCTCCACACTTCTGATGTTCCCGAGTAGGAGCTGGCTCAGCCAGCAGGTACAGGCCCAGGGAGCTCCGGAGGGTTGAACGGAGCAGGCCAACACATGGATGACTGGGAGACCATGCTGGTCCTGCTGTGATACCTTGGGCCTCTGTCTAGGCCGAACCAGTGCTGGTTGCCTGGCTGCTGGGTCAGGAAACCAAGTTGTGTCCATTGCCAAGGGAGCAGGGGCACCTTTGGAGATCGGAACCATGGCTGTGATCCCAGGGGTCTCCTGAGGAGCTGCTGAGCAGCCAAACAGGTGAAGAGATGGGAGGAAGCAGGTCCACCCTGCCAGACTCATGACAGCACCCAGCACTGACCTGCCCGGCCCTGTGCTCTCAGCTCCTTGGCACCCACGACATGCCAACCTGTTCCACAATCAGTAACTGCACTTACTGGGCACACCCAGCCCACGTTTCACTGTGACACTCTCTGGTGACACAGAAGTGTGAGCACAGTGACACACATGGCCTTGTGAGTGGGCTGCTTGCCCCTTGGCTTGGCCGGATGGCTAATGTGACTAGTGAGGATGTTCAGGAGCCAGAACAAGAGATGTAATGTACTAACCATCATTCTCTCCACCCACATCACCCCTTCCCCAGAGCCTGCCCATCACCTGCAGCACCTCTCACCTCTAGCAGTCATGTGACCACCTGGCTGGCTCCTAGGCCCTGCCCTGCCTCAGTTTCTCACAGACACCTGTACACACGTTCAGAGTCTCTCAGTATTCTCCCACATTCTCTCTCTCTTCCTCTTTCTCTCTTCCTCTCTGTCTTTCCTCTCCTCTCTCTTCCCCTGTCTTTCCTCTCTTCTCCCTTCCTCCCTCTCTCTCTCTCTCTCTCTCCTCTCTCTCCCCTCCCTCTGGCAGGGTCTTGATGTTGACCCCAAGCAGCTTTCCCCAGTCCTCTTTACTCCACTTCCCATGTTCAGGGGTTCATTTTCTTTCCTCTTCATGGTCACATGTAGCCCAGGCTGGCCTTAGCAATCACACACTCACATAAACTACAACCATTATCCTCTGCACTCTGTGGCCTTAACTCCAAGCAAGGAGGCCTGTGAGAAGAGGGCCCCGTGGCAGTGGCAGGCAATCCTTGAGTCCCTGCCAGCACAGCAGGGCACTGACCCCTGGGCTCTGCTTTAGCCTGGCCATGCCCTCCCTGCTGGGCCGTCCTCCCCACATGGTCTTCTGCAATTTCCTCTGTGTGCCAAAGGTCCTTTGCCTCAGCTGGTGAGAGCCTGCAGCTGACAGTAGAGACTGTTATTATTAAGCCTCACCCACCGCTTGGCCTGGCACCATGTACATGCCAGCTCCAGACACTCCATGGAATGAGACTCACTGGCATGCCTCCTTGGACATTGTGCTGGCTAGTCATATGTCACATGGACTAGAGTCATCTGAAAGGAGGGAACCTCAATTGAGAAGATACCTCCATGAGATCCAGCTGTAAGACATTTTCTTAATTAGTTATTGATGGGGCAGAGCCCAGCCCATGGTGGGTGGTGCCATCCCTGGGCTGGTGGTCCTGGGTTCCAGAAGAAAGCAGGCTGAGCAAGCTACAGGGAGCAAGCCAGTAAGCAGCACCCCTCCATGGACTCTGCATCAGCGCCAGCCTCCAGGTTCCTGCCCTGTTTGAGTTCCTGTCCTGACTTCCTTTGATGATAAACAGCAATATGGAAGTGTAAGACAAATAAACCCTTTCTTCCCAACTTGCTTTTGCATCATAGTGTTTTTGTTGCAGCAATAGAAACCCTGACTAAGACATACGTGTATGTGTAGGGCAGGTCTGTGACTCCAGGCTTAAATGTCTGGATAGTGAGGTTGCCCATGTGCTCTCTCCTCCTGGGACTTCTGGGGCATAGTGCCTCCTTCCTAGGCCAAAAAAATCTCGACAGAGATGCCACAGTGGCTTAGTTTGAGCCACGTAAGGTGGCTCACCTGTCACTCCAGCACTCAGGATGCTGAGGCAGGAGAATTGCTGTAAGTTTTAAGCAAGCCTGGGCTACTCAGGAGATCCTTAGCACTGGGAAGGCAGAAACAGGAGGATCCCTGGGTCTTGGTGAGCTCCAGGCCAAGGAGAGACCCTGTCTCAAAGGAGTGTGTGGTGGTCAGAGGATGACACCTACACATGTGTATCAAAGAAGTGTGAGAGAGAAACTTCGGATTAAAGTGTGTGCATGTTCGTGTGTGCATTTGTGCACATAGAAGCCAGAGGACAACCCTGGTTGTCATCCTTCAACCACCAGCCAGAAAAAAAAAAATCTGAAAATCTGGTAGAATTTTGTAAACAGTGTTTACAAAATCCCGTGTTCGGGTCCCCTTACGGCCGCCCTCTCGCTACAGAATGTGCACCTGCCTTAAGGCTGGCCCGTGCTGTTCCGTCAGATCTTTGTCTGGGAGGAGAGGTGCAGGTTCTTCTGAGACCCAGGCTTCCTTCCCTGCCCACTGTGTTCTTTCTTCTGCCGTTGCATCCACGCAGAGACTGCTGTGCTCCAAGGCATCCGATTGGGTTCATCGGGAGAAACGGAGTCTGGAATGGAGTGGCTACATCTACTTCCTCTTCAGGAGACTGGGTGCTCACTCCCCTAGATAGCTGTCTATCCCACCAGTTCAAGTCAACCTTACAGAGACTTGCTGAGCAGAAGGTGTCTGAGGAGGAAGCCCAGTACTGAGGCAGACTGGGAAATGGGTAAACAGAAGTGAACGAAACCAACCTCAACCCACAGTCTGAGGCTGCACTCACTGTGGCTGGTGGCTGGGACCCTGTCTCAGCAAAGGAACACATGACAAACACATAGAAATTGCTGATGTAGGAACAAAGACATTTATTTGTGTTTACCAAGGAAGTCTACTGGGTTCGGGTACATGAACTGAAAACTTTCTAATCTTTGGAAACATTTTTGGTTTTTGTTTGTTTTTTGAGACACAGTCTTACTATGTAGCCCAGGACAGACTAGAACTAATAATCCAGCCTTTGTCTCCCCTGCTCCAATTGCAGGAACACATCCCTCTCCAATCCCCTTTCCCCCTTAGAAACAATCTGGAATCTTTTGAAAAACACAGTTGAAAATTATCTAGTACTCAAATACATTGTTACCAGAAGGGAAAAGATTTATCTTCATGGACTGCTTTGAATTTTTTGGTCTATTGAATAGAAAAAAAGTATCAAATTATGCTTGCTTTTTTAGTGTGCTGGTTTGCTAGGTGTGTGGGGACACATCGCATGCACAAGGTGGTCAGAGGGGAGCCAGTGTCAGTTTCCTCCTACCTTGTGGGTCCCGGGATCAGACTGAAGTCATCAGGCTTGGTGGCAAGCCCCTCTACCCCCTGAACCACATCGCTGGCCCTAGTCCATTAACTTTGCTTTCTCCTTTGGTACCCAGAGGCAGGGGGTGTGGGCATGGGCCAGCCTGTTGCAGAGCCACGGAGGTGATGTTGTCTTGCCCTGGGGGCCTCTAGGACTGAAGGAAGCAGATCATGCCTGAGCCTTGGGATGGATTTTATTGGGACCAGCACCCTCCTGCTCCTCTACTCCCCTCAGCTAGGTAGAGGCTGCATTCTAACAAAAAGGGGGGGGCACTTCTAGCCAGAACAAGAATCTTCACCAGGAACTGAACAGGCCAGCGCATTGATGTTGAACTTGTAGCCTCCACAGCTTTTGAGAGGTTGGTTTCTTTTGTCAAGGCTGCCTGAGACTAGAGTACTGGCTGTA
This sequence comes from Onychomys torridus, assembly GCF_903995425.1. NCBI lineage: Eukaryota > Metazoa > Chordata > Mammalia > Rodentia > Cricetidae > Onychomys > Onychomys torridus. The sequence goes on along the minus strand of NC_050464.1, from coordinate 40,528,211 downwards.
TTGGTAGCCATTCCCCAGACAGGCCTTGTTCTAAACATCCCTGAAACATGCCTAGGGCCACTGTAGAGAGGGCAAGTCCTGTCTCTGCATCCCAAGTACCTCACCCCAGTCCTCAGAAACTTGGTGTCAGCCTGGAGCCTTGGGAACAAAATCCACACTCATCATTCTTTTACATCAGTTTTATTAGCAGCAATATATACAAAGTGGAAAATGGTTTCATTTTTCTAGCTTATAAAGTTTGCCTTTTTTTTTTTTTTTAAATTCTGTTTGATGATAAATGAAAAAGCAAGCATCTGAGAAGATGCCTACCTCTGCCGGTGCTGGGTGCTGCCCGTGAAGGGACCTGGAGTACCATCTCACTGGGCCTCATCGAAGACACAGCAAGGTCACGTCCAAAGGGAGAGGTTGGTTTGCCTCCGGCTTCTGAAGCTACCCATTGGTTCGTCAGAGTCCCCGTGGCGCCACCATTCTGGCTGTAACCCTTCTCTTTCTCCGGGGCTGTGTGTGTGGATTTCCAGAGTTGTCCCCTGAGGTTTGTGAATTCTCCAAAGAGCTGGTTTCAAAGGCTTGGGGTGGGATCGCTTGGAAAGATGGCCCCCCAGACAGAGGTCAGAATACCTATGTTGGCAAAGTGAGTCTACCAGAAAGAAAGCTAAGGAGGAAGGTGGGTTCCAGGCAGAAGAGGGAGGAGCTGTGTGCATGAAAGCATGGGTGGTGTTGACAGGCACAGCCTGCATCAGTCAGCAGGAAGGATGCACACATTCTGGAAGCCTGAGCTTTGGAAATGCGTCTGTCTCCCCACTGACGTCAGGACAGGGGATTGCTTATGGAAGGGCCCCCGAGTGTATCCAGTTCAAAAAAACAGTTAATCCCCATGGGTTCAAATTCCCATCTTGTAAAAACAGACAGGGATGGGCCTCCATGGATACCTTGTATACATTCGGCACCTATAGCGTCATTTTTGTTTTTGTTTTTGTTTTGTTCTTTTTAAACCTTTACAAGTTACAAATACACAGTCAGGTATTTAAAAAACAAACAAACAAACAAACAAAAAACCAAAAAACAGACACCAGCATGTCCTTTCAATCTTTGCACATTGTGAGCTTCCAGGAGCCAACTCTAGGCTAGAACACATTTGAAAACATGGTTACAGAGACTGCGCCACGAAGACAGAATTAAGACACTGGTCTCCTGCAAAAAAAGAAATCAACATTTGTTTTTTCAAATCTACCCCAATAGCCAAGAGACGACCTGGGCATGACCTGGTCAACTTTAGGGAACGGGATTAGAGGGGCCTCACACATGTCAGACCTTATAGAAGGCAAGCGCTTAGTTTTCACAGGGCCATAGAGTGAACTAGAACCAAATAGCACGGACGGAGTTCACAGGTGACCCAGCGCTGGGGTTGGAAGCATCTCTGATAGGTTCTGCCTCTGGGAGAAAGGGTCTTTCCCCAAAGGGTAGCTGTTCCCTAGAGCCTGCACGGTTTCTCCTCTGGTTCCTCTGTGGGTGGATGGGCTGGGTGGCCAGACACCCCCAGCCTCAGTGGTCAGGAGTACGTATGCAGGGGGCTTTCCTGGAGGAAGATGAGTCCTCTCCTCTTCCCCACGTGGTCCTTGTACACACTGTTCCTTCCAGCACCTAACCCTGTACCTTCCTTCATGATAGTACTTAGAAAGTAAACTTCTGGAGAGCCAGGACCCTGATGATGGAGCCGTAGGTGAAGCCTGGGGAGGGCCTGTCGTTTGGGAACATTGTCTTTACTGAGGTTCAAGCTGGGCTTTGTGTCTCATTCTCTGTGGTTTCCACCCTGCTCTGCACACAGGGCATCTGCTTGGGCTTTTCCCCCACTCAGAGCCTCAGAGGCCAGGGAGGGGATTCTCTCTTTCAGCCATTCCCTGCCAGGGAGCACGTGAGAACCAGAGAGTCCCACCTACATCAAAGGTCATTTGAGAAGCCCAGGTGAGAGTCAGAGCTGATCCCTGGCTTTTGTCATGCGTTCCTCCCTCCTTACAAGACCCTGTGACTCTCTAGTCCAAGCTGCCAGTAGACTTATGACCCTCGCCTCAGGGTGATCTTGCCAGCAGAGGTGGGTTCCAGCTCACCTGGTATCCATCCCTCTTTGGAGTCCCCTTCCCCAAGATCCCTGTGCCTCATCCCCGATAGTCCTCCTTGGGACTTATCACCTTTCAAAACAGGGGCTGTTTTCTCACCTTATCAGTGTGGCCTGAGCCCAGGGAATGCTCAGAAAATCTTTGCTGCCTTTGAAGGCCTTGGGAGGGAGAGGATAGGCTCTGACCTTTTAGAAACTTTTAAAATTGGAAAATTGTTTTGGAGGAGAAATACCTGGGCTTAAGGACTCAGGCTAAATTCCACTCCAAGGCAGCCCTGCAAGGACACTCTGACAACCCCAGGGCTTCCATTCGTACCAGGTACGCTGTGGCCTGCTGCGGAAGACCATGCAGGGCGGTGCAGCCCACACTTGGCACTGCTGATCCAATGTGACCTGCTGGCCTTGTTACCTGCTGCTGTTTGTTGCTCTGTTCGCCTTGGGAATGGAGGCTGTCACGTGACCTTGGCTGCAGTCCCAATGTACCAAACTCACCGATTTCAATGCCTTCAATTTTAAATATAGTAAGGAGTGCGAAGAAACAGTGAATCTTTGAATCAAAAGAGTAGAGGAAAAGATGGGCTGCAGCCCAACGCCACGAGGTCTCTGATGGATGTCCGAGGAGGTCCTGACAGTTCACGTCTGTACGTCCGTCTCTAAAGTCCCCCATTCCAGGGCAGCTCTGGTTAGATGGAAACTTCGTACTCTCTGGTTTCCTGCAGGACAGAGTGGTACAGGTGGGACAAGTCCTGAGTAGCAGAGTGACATCTCAAATCTTCCAGGGTGCCCCATCTCCCTGTGTCCCTGGCCTTAGCCCTGTGGCTCTGGACTGTAGGTCTGCTCAGCCCATTCACTGTGGCATTCTCTGGGGTCTGACCTCCTGCCAACACAGTGACCATGAAGGTAAAAAGGACAAGAGTCGAGCCCACAACAGCTGGTCCTCTAGGAGTCCCACCCCACTGATGCTAGCACCTCCTACTGCATCAGGCAGACTAAGGAATGTGTGCTCTGACTTTCAGTGACTGGAACCCCTCACTCTCCCCCAATCAATACAATTCCATCCTTTGAATGCTCTCTCCACCAGCTGTGGTTGGTTGCCTTTCTCCAATGCTCCCTGAGCCAGTCCCAGGGGTTGAGGGTCAGGAGCCAACTTGGAAATCACAGGCCCCAACTTGAAAGTACCATTGTCATTTCCTGTGAGGCTAACACAGATATGGCAGTCACATCAACACTTTCTGGAAGATGGGACGTATAATGGGCCGAGTGTAAGTCAGGTGGTCCCACAGTCTCCACCTTCCAAAGCTCATGCCTGGGTAGGTAGGAGAATAGAGCACATCATGGGAGGGGATTCCAGAGGCATCAAGACAGACATGAAAGAAGCCAAGATCAGATGACCGGAAGGCCTCCCTAGGCTTCAGGGAACAAAACACCCTACACAGAGAACTCCAACAACACATAGGGGACTGTCAGAGGTCATAGGGTGGCCAATCCAACTCTGGCTCATTTCTAAGATCGTTCGTGTCTGGTGGTAAACTGCCCCCTTCCCTGTTACTATCTACAGGTCTCCCTGTCCAAGGCTATAGGCAACCATGGGAGCCAGGGTGGCATGGATCATTTCCTGCCTGGCCAAGCCTGTGGCTATGGCTTGTGAGTCCCTAAGCAGAGTGTTTATATAGGAGATATTTCACACAGGGATCAAAGGAGGAGGCATGGGGACAGGTAGTGTGGACAAGGGACAGGTTTGCTGTATCCTAACAGCAGGGAGAATTACATGTCACAACACAATGACTTGAGGGCAGCCCTAACTAAGCCTGGCGGCTCCCCATGTGCACGCTTGGACCTTTTCACACACCCCATCTGCCGTGCATTTTAACTCTCACCCACATCTACATCTCAGTTTTACGAGCTCTTCCTCCAAAAGTGTTCCCAACCCTCTCAAGGGTCCCCATCATGCAGTCATAGAACCTGGCTAGCTTTTCATGGTCCTTCAGAGTGATAATTAATCATAATTACGGACACGTTTGATTGAGGCAGGAGGGCACGAGGGCTCAGGATGTCAAGTCAAGCTGGCCTCCTTCCTCCTGGCTAGGTACAGCCTTGTCCAAGTCGCTTTCATCTCCCTGGACCTCTATGTCCTCATGAGTCACAGGGTAGTGTCTGAGGGTCACATGCTTGTCACGTGGTGCACCACTCACCAGCATCAATGCCTGTGTGCTCTGTACTTTAGAGCTCACTGGAGTGAGAGACCGTACCTGTAGCCAGTTTTACAACCAAAGGCGCAGCAATTCCTGGTGATCCTGGAAGGTTCTGCACAAGCTGAACGAGCCCCACTGCCTAGGGTGGACATAGTCACCCACCCCAGCACTTGGGAACAAGAGGCCAGCCTCTGGTGCCTGCCGTGCACAAGCCCAGCATGTGCAGGTGCGCCTGCCCAATGCCTGAAGAGGAGAGGGGATGCCAGCCTGCTGCCTGAACACTGTTCCCTGTGTTTACACTGCTCACCCTACTCACAAAAGTGAACTTGAAATGCAAGTCATGTGAGGCCTCAGCATACCCTACATCTCTAGTTTAACTCTTGAGGCCCCAAAGAGTGAGTGATCCGGGCCATCCAGGTTCATAGAAGAGTGCTCTGTGAGGTTTTCCTGACAGGGAGGTCAGGAGACACTTTTTCTCAGATCACATGCCTCTCTGTAAGTGAGGCATGGCTATAGCATCAGCACCGTGCCCGGCTGCCCCACAGGAGCCCACACTGCAAGATGGAGAATGGTCCATGCTGCCTTTAAAGACTGGAACTCAGACACAGCAACTGCCCCCTACCCCACCATGCCTCGGCTGTGCCCTGATCACACTGGTGAACAGAGCTGGCTTTCCCAGCAACCTGCTCAGGAGGGGATTTGGTAGGGATGAGGCAGGATTCCCTAGTGATCCCTCTGCCAGCCATGCTGTGGGCAAGGGGGAGCCCTCCAGGAGAACGGTGGTGCCACTTACCCCAGTCTCATAGATGGGGTTGTCAAACTCAGTTTCCACGGTGATCTGGCTGTAGGGGTGGGAGTACATGAGGGGCAGGCGGAGGCTGGAATATTGCCGGCACCTGAGGGACAGACAGCAGAGCTTGAGTCACACCTCTGCCCCACTGGCCCCCAAGGCTCTGCAGCAGTCTCTGCAAAGGGCATGGGGTATGTAGACACAGCCCTGAGCATGTGAGAATCCCATTGAGGACAATCTCTCTCCGCTCATCGCTCTACAGGGTTGTAGGGAGCCAGCTCTGTCACCTCCCGCCCTGGGAAGGAGGAGCCCAAATTGCTTTGACTTGTGAAGTAATTTCTGTGTCTATTGACTCTCCCCCAGTGCCTCCCCAGACCACGCCTCCATCACAGAGAGCAGGGACTAAGGTCCTAGGAGGGCCTCTCCCGGCACCTTTCTCTGCCTGCTTGCCTCCCGGTTCACTCACTTCACTCACTGTCACTTAAAATTGGTTCGAAGGCGTTCCTCATTGCAGCCTCTCCTACCTACTCTACCCAGCCACCCAACCTCCATCCTAGGGCCTTTGCTCTTCCTCCCAGGCCTTCTTCCGTCGGCTACTTTTCCTCACTAGAATCTGCTTTGTTCACGAGGCTGCTGGCACACGGCAGCAGCTCTGTAACCATGCGGTGGATGTGCCTATGACTGTGTCTGGATGTGGCTTTTTGTCCATTGAGGGCAAGCACTGTGACCTTCAGCACCCAGGACCAAGCCCTGGGACATTCCTGTGCATTTGCTAAGTGACCCAGTGAATGGAGGCATGGCTGTGGCTGAGATATGGCAGGGGAACCAGGAAGCGCCAAGATGCTTTCTGATTCTGACCACAGCACCCCACATCGCACGAGGCCACTATATCCAAGGGCCAGGCAGAGACCTTGAGGCCCAAGATGTGCAGTTCCCGGCTGCACACACCCCACCTACCTTGTGATGTAGATGTAGGCTCCTCCCAGTAGCAAGGAGATGAGAAGGACCGGAATGAAGATGGCCAGCGCCATGTTCCCACCTTCCAGTGAGGACTCTGCTGCCGCTTCTGCTACTGAGCACAGAAGCCACTGAGGCCCGTGTTTCCCACCAGCTCCACACCCATAGGGAACCTGGTTCTCAAGTGGGTGCCCCACCCCGGCTGACATCCCACAGAAGGACAGAGGCAGAGAACAGGTTGCTGACCCTTGCTAGGGAGCCCAGAGTCAGAGGGTGGCTGAGAAACGGTTTGGACCCTGGTCCTTCTAGGCCCATTGGAGTATCATGGAGAGGGCAAACATCTGGTTAAAATTCAACTCAGGGGGTGACTTGGACAAGGTTCAGGAACAATCTTGCCTTGCTCTCTCCCCTCCTCTCTGAACAGCTGCACCAGGCTGGGGGACCCTTCTAGAGATTGCCAGTGGGGATGCCACCCAGGGGTGACTCGGGGCAGTGGGGACCGTTCTGCTGCCCAGCCTCCCCCTGCCCCCAACGCATGTGGCAACTGCAGAGATCATGGCAGCTAACTTGGGGGCTGGGAGCACTTGCCCAGCGCAGTTTGAGGGTGAGTCCCCCTCTCTCTCATCGCTTCTAGAAGCTTGACCTCCTCTGCCACTCTCTGTGGTCATGTCTCACCAAGTTCAGCTGCGCCTCCATCTGTAACCCACTAGTCAACCACCTACGTGGGTGAAGAGAACCGATCCTGATCTCCACAATGAACGTGCGCAGCTGGGACTCTGGCTTCGCTCACACTTCCTGAGCCCAGGGGCCCTGGGTGGCCTCCCCACTGCTCACTGGGCAGCAAGAGGCAGTGGGGCATTCCCAGGTAGAGGGACACAGTGGGGACACCCCGCTTCTCAGGAACAGGTGACCCATTTTCTTCCCAACATTTATGTTTGTCCCCTATCCTTCCTGCCGGATTAAAGTGCACATCAGCTAGTGACCTGTAGCTCACACGGCCTGACACCCATCTGTGCTGACAGAACAGTGCTAATGGTGCTAGAGGCAACGGGAAGCAGCCGTCGAACTGGTTAACCAATGCTCACTGTCATCTGTGTCCACAGCCCTGCACTGCGCTGAACGGACATGGTGCACAAAGCGGGCCGCTGCCTCTGTGGCAGGGTTCATCTTCAATCACTGCCCTGACCGGACCAGGAGGCACACCTAGGAGGTGTGCACACCTCTGGTGTGAGATATCTGGAAAGGTCTAAGTGGAGTGGGGAGACCCACCCTGGATGTGGGCAGCTCCGTCCCATGGGCTGGGGTCCCTGACTGAATGCAAAGGAGAAAGTGAGCCGAGAGCAGCGTTCATCTCTGCTTCCTGACTGTGGGTGCCTCGTGCTCCCGTGGGTGCACCATGCCTCCCCTTTCACGGCAGACTGGACCCTGGACCGGTGAGCCACAATAGGCACCTCCTCCTCTTAAACTGCCTTTGTGGGGTGTCCTGTCATACAGGGATGCAAGTAATTAAGACAAGGAAGGAAAGAAGGAATCTAAAAAAAATGAGAGACCCTGGTCAGCTGTTGTCGCCTGCCCCACAAAGCATACTCGGGCAAGGGAGACAGGGCTGAGCCAGGGAGCGGGGGCAGAGGGAGGCAGCAGCCTTTCACTCAGCAGCCAGAAGATGCTCTGCCCAGGATGTGAGGTGAGGCTGATTTTATCCCCACAGCACCTATGGGTCAGAAGCTGTCTGGCAGGGTCGGGGCTTCTCAGGTCTCTCTGGCTACATTGCCACTGTCAAATCCCTTCAGGTAATACTTAAGGACCTAAGTTGAAAATGCCTTTATTATTCTTCCGTGTGTGTGTGTGTGTGTGTGTGTGTGTGTGTGTGTGTGTGTGTGTGTGCCATGTGAGTGCAGTTGCCCACAGAGGCCAGCAGAGGGCATCAGATCCCCCCCAGAGCTGGAGTTACAGGTAATTGTGAGCCACCTGACATGGGTGCTGGGAACAGAACACTGATCTTCTGCAAGAGCAGAGCACTCAACTGTCTAGCCTTCTCTCCAGCCCCAATAGCTACTTTTGGAGGCCCCAGGGAAAAGCTAATGACACAGATGCCAGATGTATTGGAACTTTCAAGATGGAGTAAAACTCACCTTCCAGCGCGTGTTCGAAACTGTCTTGATTCACTGAAACGGAAACCAGGAAGCAACATCAACACTGAGGGAGTTCACTGTTTGCATAAGGAGAAGCCGATGGGCCTACATCTGAAAACCCAGGGTGCACAGTGTGGGGGAGGAAAGAGATGGGCAAGTAGCCTGGGCATCACGGATGGTGATGGCACACGCCGTGTGTTCTGCATTGTGCCAAGAGCTCTTGCATGCTCCCACCCACCCCTTGCCAGTCTCTTTTGGCACATGTGACTCTCATCAACATTTTCCAGATGAGCCAATGGGTTCACAGAAGTGCAGCAAGCAGAGAGCCTGGGATTCCAACCCGGCAGCTCCAGCTTCGTCCACAGATCAACTTAAAAAATTTTTTTTTTTTAACAGCCTCTTGTTCGGACCTTGAACATTCAGTGTCAGCCACCCAATTGCTGGAAAGACAGTTGTGTGACCCCACACCACCTCTAACTACTGGTCTTTTCACGGGGTCTCTTTATACTGTTTCCAAGGAGGTGTGACTCAAGACCCCAACACTGACTGCAGCCGGGGTGAACTGGCTCCAGCTTTGAAACCCATGTCACTCAAGCCTTTGCATTGCATCTGTCACCCGTATTTATTGACCGGGGTCTGCATTCTCTATCAAATTATTTCCATAAACTCCTATTTCTTATAAAGCCCTGAGGTTCAAGGTACCAGGGATGATATCCCATGCTCTGTCACTAAAGTTACCATGCCGGCCAAGCGCTCAACTGCCCAGACCAGGGCACTTCCAGATGCAGAGCCTGGAAGTGAAGTCTTAAGTGGGAAGACTGTACCCATAGCGGCCAGGCCATGCTGGCCACTCTGCATTTACTATGCTGGCTGGTCCCAGGACTCCTGATTACACTTCTACTAACTGAAGTCACCATTGATCAATGACAGCAGTCCCGGCTAAGAAGCTGGACAGCCGCAGTCTTCCAAAGGTGCCCCCAACTAGAGAATCGGTCCCCAGATTTATAGGTTGATGTTATTTGAGCCTTTGGACAGTGACTGGGCATGAGATAACCCTGCCATGTCAGCAGGCAGCAGGGATCCCCTACAGGTGCAGAGTCAAGCTTTGGGCTCAGCCTTCACAACCCTGGACCAAACAGACATCTGTTCTATATAAACTACCTGTTCTCAGATACTTTGTTATAGTCACAAAAAAGGGACCAAGAAGAGGTGTGGTGGGGGCACATCTGCAATCCCAGCACTTGGGAGGTAGAACTAAGTGGATCGGGAGTTCAAGGTTAGCCTTGGCTACAAAGAAAGTTCTAGGCTATCCTGGGCTACATGAGACTGTCTCAAGAAACAAATGAATAAACCAAAGAAAGAAAGTAGACTGGACAGGAACCCACTGGATTGGGATTCCACAAAGCCACAAAGGCCAGCCTCAGAGCAAGCTTGGCTTCTCCTGGAGCCAGCCCTGACCCTGGCTCCTAGGGTCTCTTTACCTTTACAGATGGGCAGGGGCCCGCTCCAATGGGACGGCTGTCCCAGAATGCAGCGGATGGTCACTTCGCCCATGAGCTCAAAGCCCTCATAGCACATGAAGGTAAGGGACTCTCCAGGCAGGTACAGCCGCTTATACAGGATCTGGTACCCATTCTCAGGCAACCCTGGGTTGTCACATGCCAGGGACTCCTCAGCTGAAATGAATGAAGCCAGACATGAGCTCTGAGAGGCTGTCTCAGACTCAGTACCATTTTCTGGGTGACCTAGCCTACCCCACAGCATCCCCTCTCCAGAGCCCCATCCTGTACCCAAATGGTTTCCCTTCATTCTCTCTCCCATCTCTGGATACATACTACACATGAGCATCGCGGAATGAATAGGGTTGCAGAATTGGGTTAAAAACTATCAGTTCTTTCATTTACTAGCTGGGTGACCTCCAGGAAGTATTACATCCTCTCTGATCTCCAGTTTTCTCCTTAGCAAATGGGAATATGACTCCCTAAGAGAATGGATTAGGAGGTAGAGGAGCACCCTCGCCATGTGGAGGGTGCTCACTAAGTGATGGATCTTGGTGGTGGTTGATTAAAAAGACTGTCCACTCCTCCTGAGCCCATCTGGGATGTCCAGGTCTGGTCTCTGTCACTCATTTCTCCTCCAGGAATCTTTCCCTGATGCCATCGGCCACCAAGTTTCTAGTGTTTTCTTCTTCCGTCCAGCAGCGCCCACACTGTAAAATGTTGCCATCATTCAGGACAATTGTCTGTGGAATCAAACGCCAAGAGCCTTAAGTGGCCACAACCAACAGGTTCACACTCCCCTCTGGTGGCTGCTTTTGGGTACTGCCGACACCAAGTCCTGGGAGACCTAGAGTGTGTAATTGCCGGGTGAGCCGTTTGCCCCTGGGTGACAGCCAGGAAACATCACCCAGCATCACCAATCCTGATTCATCTACAAGATTTTAAATCGCGGCAAAATCCTCACAAAGGTTACCGACTTAGCCGTGAACAGCTGACCTCTAGGACTCGGTGCACCTTGCCCCAGCTTCCAGAAGCCAACTTTCCACTTACAGTCTCTGTGAACCCAAGGACAGGGATTCACACAGGTGTGACTGTGCTCTGAGAGGAATGGCTTATTTCACTTAGCAGAGGTCCTCGAGGTTCCTCACCATGTCCTAAGTGCTTCCGTTTTTAAGGCTGAATAGTATTCCGTTGACAAGCAGACTATGCCGTGTCCTCATTTCCCAACAGTACTGATGTCACTGTGAGTGGGCGAACCCAGCTGAGTTCCACTTCTGGTTCTTTGAGGGTAGACACCCAGAAAAATAACTACTAGGCCCCAGGGTGGTCCCCATTTTGATTTTTGAGGACCCGTATGCAGTCTTGGACATCAGCTACCCCATGCCACGTTCTCACGAATGATGCACGCAGGTTCCAGTTTTTCCACAGAGACCCACCGGTGGGACCTCACTCTGGCTTGAGGAGAGCCGTGGCTCCAGGTGTTGCCTCCTGCACCAGCTGCCCGCCGTTCGGAAAGATGAGAGGGAGTGGGTTTCATCAGCAGCTTTAGGTGTTCCCTGGTGAGCAAGCCTCAGGAGAGAAGGGACCCGAGGCAAGCCTGCAGCCTAGGCTTCCGTCTTCTGAGTGTAAGCCTTCTCAAACCCACAGTCCCCAGTCCAGGACTCAGGAGGACTGGTCTATCTGTTGAGACTCCCACGACCTGGAAGCCTTTGACAGCTGCCCTCCACTGCCCGCCAGGGCCACCTCATCTTCCGTCCCCTGCAGCTGTGCCTACCTCACACTAAACACCTTGCTGGGTGAAGGGCACTCTCCTCCCCTCCCTACCCTCTCTTCTCTCTCCCTTTGTCACAGGTGAGCTCCACAGACAGAAGTGGAGATGGCTCTGAGGTCCCTACCTCCTGGGACTGTCCCCTGGGTATTGCTGGGACCCCAGACTTGCTTTCAGCTGTGAACCTGGCAGAAGGGTTGGGGAACCTCCTCTGATGACACCGCCTGAGATGGGCACTTCTTTCTAACAAATCACTGCGGCGGGTGAGACACCTGGCTTTGGTGTGTGCTACCACCTAGATGGGTCCACGTGGTGCGGGCTGAAGGGCCCACAAGGACCCAGACTTGTGACCCACAGCCAGGGCCGGAAGTGGTGCTACCTCTTCTTTTGTAAGATGTATCATCTAGAGACCCCCTGCTGACCCAGGTCTGTCTTTGGGGATTTCAGTGTCCCTGGAGTCTGTAATGTCCCCGGCACTGCGTGTGGTGGTGGTGTGTGTCCTCTCTAACGCTCCTCCTTCCTGGAACTCAGTATTATATTGTGCTCATTTCGAGATCCTAGCACGTGGCACAGGGTTTGTTTCACAGAAAGTACTAGTTATTCAGTCAACTAACGTATCCCGCGTAGTTACCATGGGACAGCACATAAGCATGAGGCGTGTCGTAGTTTGAGTGACACTACAGGCTCATGTGATTGAGCACTTGTTGCCTGGCTGGGAGCGCTGCTTGGGAAGGTCACTGGACCTTTAAGAGGGGAAGCCTCTCTGGAGGACGGGTATCTTTGGGGGCGGGCCTTGAGGTTTCACAGCCTGGCACCATTTCCTGTTCCTCTCTGCCTCCTGAGTGCAGATGCAATGTGACCAGCCAGTCTACCTGCTCCCACCCACACTTCCTCCCCGACTCCCACCATGCTGGACTGCAGCCCCTCCACTGTAAATTGCATCCTGATGGCGTGTTGTCCTCACAGTATTCACAGAGGTAAATGAAACAAATCTAAACTTGACTCCATAAGACTGAGGCCAGAGACACATAGCAGAATACAGGGCCAGGCTGGAGCCTCTTCTCTGCCAGAGTGACCAATACAGTGTGGATGAGGAGAAAGGGATCTTCCTGGCCACCATACAATTGGAGGCTTAACAAAATTATACAATGGAAAAAAAAAAGCATCTTCAACAAATGGTGCTGGCATAACTGGATATCAACATGTTGAAGGCTGCAAATAGATCCATATCTGTCACCGTGCACAAAACTCAAGTCCAAGTGGATCAAAGACTTCAACATAAATCCTGTTACACTGAACCTGATAGAGGAGAAAGTAGGAAGTACTCTTGAATGCATTGGCACAGGAGACCACTTCCTAAGTATAACACCAGTAGCACAGACACTAAGATAAACAAGTGGGACCTCCTGAAACGGAAAAGCTTCTGTAAGGTGAAGAACACTGTCAATAAGACAAAACGGCAGCCTACAGAATGGGAAAAGATCTTTACCAAACCCACATCTGACAGAGGGTTGATCTCCAGAATATATAAAGAACTCAAGAAACTAGACATCAAAATATCAAATAATCCAATTTAAAAAATGGGGTACATATCTAAACAGAGAATTCTGAACAGAAGAATCTCAAATGGCTGAAAGACATTTATGGAATTGCTCAACATCCTTAGTCATCAGGGAAATGCAAATCAAAACGACACTGAGATACCTACCACCTTACACCTGCCAGAATGGTTAAGATCAAAAACACTGCAGACAGCTCATGTTGGAGAGGATGCAGCGTAAGGGGAACTCTCCTCCACTGCTGGTGGGAGTGCAAACTTGTACAGCCACTTTGGACGTCAATTTGGTGGTTTCTCAGACCTCAAGACCCAGCTATATCAATCTTGGGCATATACCCAAAGGATGCTCAATTATACCACAAAGACACTTGCTTAACTATGTTCATAGCAGCATTATTCATAACAGCCAGAACCTGGAAACAACCTACATTCTCCTCAACTGAAGAATAGATAAAGAAAATGTGGTACATTTACACAATGGAGTATTGCTCTGCTGTAAAAAACAATGATCTCATGAAATTTGCTGGCAAATGGATGGAACTAGAAAAAAAATCATTCTGAGTGAGGTTACCCAGACCCAGAAAGACAAACACAGCATGTACTCACTCATAAGTGGATGTTAGGAGTAAAGTACAGCATAACCAACCTGCAGTCCACAGCCCCAGAGAGGCTGGATAACAAGGAGAGACACATGGATTTCCTTGGGAAGGGGAAATAGAAGAGATCTCTTGGGTAAACTGGGGGCAGGGGATGGGGGATGGAGGGATGGGAACTTGAGGGAACAGGTTGGGTGGGCCGGGTGCTGGAGGCGGGACAGAGGGGGAGAGTAAAAACATCTTGATGGAGGGGCATTTGGGGGTTAGGGAGAAACCTGGCTCTGTGGAAACCCCCAGGAATCCACAAGGATAACCTCAGCTAAGACTCCTAGCAATAGTGGAGAGGGTGCCTGAACTGGCCACCTACTGTAATCAGATTGGTGTCTACCCTAATTGTCATCTGAGATACTCTATCTAGTAACTGATGAAAGCAGATGCAGAGATGCTCAGGCAAACACTATGCTGAGCTCTGGGAATCTTGCTGAAGAAAGGGGGAAGGGATTGTATGAGCGGGGGTGGGTGGGTGGGTCATGACGGTGGAACCCACAGAGACAGCTGATCCAATCTTGTGGGAGCTCATGGACTCTGCACCAGCAGTTAGGGAGCCTCCATGGGGCCGACCTAGACCCTCTGCATGTGTGTGACAGTTGTGTAGGTTGATGTCTTTGTAGGGCTCCTAGCAGTGAGATCAGGACCTGTCCCTGGCACTTAGCTGGCTTTGGGGAACCTGATCCCCATGCTGGATTACCTTGCTCAGCCTTGACACAAGGGGATCTCAGATCTGCCTCAACTAGATGTGCCATGCTTTGCTCAAGCCCATGGAGGCCTGCCCCTTTCTGAGTGGAGATGGAGGAGGAGTGGAAGGGGAGGGGGGAGATGGGAAGCAGGGGAGGGAGCACTGGAAGGAGAGGAGGGAGGGGAGACTGTAGTTGGTATGAAAAATAAATTAAAAATGTTATTTAAAAATAATAAATAAAAATTCTATAAAAAACAACAACAAACAATTGAGGGCTTATCTGGGCTGATGCATCTCAGATGACAGCGACAGTGTGGACGTGCCCTGGCAGGCACCCACACCTGTTTCCTAGAGCCTTTCCTGGCTGTGGGACCTGGCAGAAAAACTAGGGGGGGGGGCACTTGGTGTCCTGCCCTTGAGAGTGTGTGCACTCCATGTTCTCAGGAGCCCACCAGACACACGGGTGGGAGGAGACAGCTGCAGCCTCATGTGCCGGAGAGCACCCCTTCCCAGAGAGGAGGGCGTCACAGCAGTGACGGGCTGCAGATCAGCTCCCGAGAGTGGCTCATGAGGACCAGGCTTGGCCAAGGCTATTGTCACAGGAAATGAAGGTTATCCACAGACTGCAGGCTTGCCCTTGGCTCTGTGAATAGTTTGAGACTTGCAGCCAAGTCCACAATCACGCCACAGCGCCTCCCTTCAGTCAGTCCTGGGAAGTCTCCAAGACTCCTTGAGTTACACATCCATGGATGAGACCTGAGGTACAGCAAGGGGTTGTTAAACCCTGAAGAGTAAGCCTGGGCTTAGTGGGAGGGAGGACTTTTAAATTTAATTCAATTTTCAGTTTATTTTCTGAAACAGAGTTAC
Organism: Onychomys torridus; assembly: GCF_903995425.1. Taxonomy (NCBI): domain Eukaryota; kingdom Metazoa; phylum Chordata; class Mammalia; order Rodentia; family Cricetidae; genus Onychomys; species Onychomys torridus. The sequence goes on along the minus strand of NC_050464.1, from coordinate 40,513,003 downwards.
ACCTAGCCTCTGTGTTTTAGTGACAGGTTGGCTTGAACTCAGCAGCTTCCTGTTGTAGCCCTGCCACAGGGAAGAGAGGACAAGTGTGTGCTGTGACATTTAGTCTAAACATCAGTTCTAATCTTTTCTGGTTTGCTTAGATGAAGCGAGCCACTAACTTCATGGAGAGAATTCATCTGGCTTTGTTGGTCTGCAGCTACCGCCAGGTGTGTGTGATACTCGGCTTGGTAGACAGCTGACGTGCATTCAGCCTGTGCCAGGCCGGTGCTGGGAGCTGGCTGCAGTGGAGGTGGTGAGCTGGTTTCTGTTCTGTTCTGCCAGAGCTCAGCCATCCTGAGCACTGAGGAGAATCTGGTCCCCCATCTTCCCAGAACAGAGGGGCACCTTGAAAGTCCCACACAATCCCTGTAGTACCCAGAAGCGACCAGCAGATGGCAGTAGCACCCCAGGAGATTTCTCTATAATCCTTTCGGGAATTATCTTGAATGTTCAAATGACTCCACAACCCTCTTGCCCCACCCGTGTGCTGGGACTGCAGGTGTGGGCTGCCCCGCTGGCTGCAGGGTACTGTTTCAAAAGGCCCAGTAAGATCTACAGTTCGCTTGGACGCACTTGTGACTTGTTTTCTGGTTACTGAGTGACCAGATTTCAACCCTGGAGTGGCTCAGGAAGGAAGAGTCTATTCCATCTCTCAGTTAAGGGTACAGTCCATCGGGGTGAGGAAGGCATGGAGGCAGGAGTGTGTCACACTGTGTCCCCAGTCAGGAGGCGGAGAGATGAAACCCCCTTTTTATTCAGCCCATAGATGATCAGTGTACACCAACCACCATAGATGGTTCAGAAATCCTTTCTTTATATAGGGTCGTCCCGTGACCCGGAGACACAGATCCCACTGTCTTCCTCCCTGCTTAGCTGGTGACCATCAGGGTCACCTAACACAGTTGCTCAGCCATCGGGTCGTGTGGACAGGCTTGGTGGGGAGTTTGCCTCCATGTCAATGGCTTGCGGCATTGCCATTTTACAGACAAGTAAACTGAGGCCCAGGCAACTCATTTGTCAAGCATTTCACAAGGAGGAAGTGGCCGAGCTGTCATTGGAATCTGGTGATACTTTGACCCTCAAGCTGGTTCAATTCAGTTTTCAGCCTCCCCTCCCCCGACCCCCCAAGCAATGATGAGAAGGAACTTTCCCTCTCCCCTGCCCCAGTGAGGCTGCTCCATCCCTTCCTCACGGTTCTCTAGTGTCCTGACACCTCCTGTGACTTGCAAGCTCATTGGCATGGGTGTCAGGGAAGCTGGTACTACTCAGCCCTGCACCTGACATGGAGAGTTCCAGGAACACTGGTCCCGGTGGGGGAGGCTCCAGGCTTCGGTGGCCCAGGGAGTGTCTTTGGAGAGAGTTAGCTTTCCCCATCTTCTCACTTGGGGTCTCTGCAGCCTCGACTGCAAGAACAGTGCTTCTGAGCACCCAGGTGTCACCGGGAGAGTCCAGAGATCATGCCTGGGGCTCTGGAGGCTGCCCCTCCCTCCTCAGATGTTGCATGCTCTTTAGAGATCCATGTGTTGAGAGGGCTTGTCCCCAGGCTGGTGCTGTGGGGCATGAGACCTACTGGAGGTCCAAGCATCATCTGGCTATTCCTTTGAAGGTGATGGGACTCTGGCCCCAGCTCTTTGCTTCACTACAAACTCTGGCCACGATCAGACCAACTGCTCTTGGACTAGAACCTACAGACTAGTGCTCAATGAACCCCTTTGCTTTCTAAATCAATCTGCCTCAAGTGTCTAGTTATAGTAACACAGGCTACGATACCCTGTGGACCTCAGCTTTCTTAATTTGCACACGTATGCAAAAGTATACATGTATACAGGCTCTTGTTCACAAGCAGAGGAGAGGGCAAGGCCTCTGGGACTTCATTTTCTCTCTCTTCTCCATCAGAAGCGACACACCCCGGATTTCTTTCCTTCCAGCAACAGAGGAGTTGAGGCAGGGGTGCACTGCCCAAGACACACCAACCAGCACCGTGAGCAGCATCTCTTGTTTCCCAGTGGCTTTGCCTGCCTGCTGGTGGGCCTCCTTGCTGCTGGAGGCATCGGGGGCCAGGCCTGGCTGACAGGTCACAGAACGTATTCCCCCTGGAGGAGCAGCCAGGCCACCAGCTGTCCACTGCCACCCCTAGACTCCTGAGTCTCCGGGGTGTTGTCTGGGGTCTCACTGCCCACACCCCTCAGGGACCTTCCCCCAGCCTACTGTTCGAATCTAAGCGTAAGCATGTGCATCTGTGTGTCCCTTAGAGTGTGTCACGAGTGTGGCCAGCAGAGGGCAGAAGAGGGAATCAGGTCCCTTGGAGGTAAATGACAGTGAGCTGCCCACCATGGGTGCTGGGAACACAGCTGTTTTAAATCTCAGTGGCCTGTGAACTCTCTCCTGGACATACAACTGCCCCGTTTCACACTGTCTTGGTCTGTAGTTGCTGTGGGTAGGATTCCTGGGGCTCTTCAGAAGCCTTGCAACTGAACTCTGTTAAGTAGGTGGCAGCCAAGGCCTTTCTGAACCTTGCATCCCCCCCACCCCCATCTCTTAGTTAGGATCTCCCTGTGACGCTCAGCCTGGCTGAGAACCCCCAGTCCTTCCTCCTGCTTCAGACTCCCCAAAGGGATGACAGGCACGCACCACGCCTGCCTTTAGAATCTTCTTATCCTTGCACTCCCTCCCTCTCTTTTTGCACGCACATGTGTGTTGTGCAAGCACGTGTGTATTGGCATTGTGTGGGTATAAACGTGCATGACCGTGTCCAGGTATGCGTGTGTGTGTGTGTGTGTGTATGTGTGTGCGTGTATGTGTGTGCGCGTGCGCCGAGGCCAGAGGTCGATGTTGACGTCGGGTGTCTTCCTGTATCACTCTATATCTATCTCTGCACTGGGAGTTCCGTTTTGCTAGTCTAGCTCAGCCTGGATCCCTTGCCTCTGCCTCCTCCATTGGCGTGGGTGCTAGGGATTCAAACTCCAGCCCTTAAGCTAGCATAGCAAGTCTCCCCTGCCCCATGTCTCAAGTTATTCTTAACATGAAACAAGAGAGAGGCGAGGGACACCCGGCAGAGGGCTGCCATGTTCACCCGAAAGCCGTTGCCCCGACAGTGCCCGCTGCTGTGGTGTGTGCGGTAACAACACAAGCGTGCAATGCGATGCCTCCCCCAGGCTGGTCCCCCCAGGAGAGGCAATCCTGAAACAATGACCCCAGTTTGAACGCAGGACTCACAGACACAGTGGGGGAGGCGAGATGTCCAGATGGGCGTCCCGGTCTCGCGGCTGTAGCAGGTGAGAAGCGAGCTCCCTTCAAGGACGAAGCCGGGGCTGCAGGTGTACTGGATGGTGGTGCCCACCAGCAGCACGGGGTCAGAGATGAGGCGGGTGGAGTGCTCCACCTCCCCAGGGTCGGTACAGTACATAACTGTGGAGAGAAGAGCACATGGGTGCACAGGGACGCCACGGGTCACCAAGACCGACTGGAGGATCTCGAACGTTCCTCAAGTCAGCCCTTTGCCCTTTGCGGACACAGCACACAACTCTGCAGAGGTGGCTGGAGAACAGGTCAGGTGGGAAGAGACCTGAATTTTATTCCTGAATGTGCCCCCAAAGTTTTCACCAGGCCCCAAACCTATATCTAAGGTATAAATCATCACGGAGGAGGGTGAGCACAGTGTATGTGGGGGTGAGCATGGTGTGTGTGTGTGTGTGTGGGCATAGTGTGTGTGTATGTGTGTGTGTGTGTGTGTGTGTGTGTGTGTGTGTGCGCACAGTGTGTGTGAGGGAGAGCAGGGTGTATGTGGGGGTGAGCACAGTGTGTGTGTGGGTGAGCACGGTGTGTGTGGGAGAGCACAGCAGGAGGGAGCATCCGCTCTATGAAATTCCTAGCAGTGGCCAGAGTGGGAGGAACAAAGTGGAGGTTGTTCCTGCTCTCTATGATGCCTGACCCAACAAAACAAGCATCAATTGCACTTTAATTAGAAAATCAATACAGATAAAAGGGAAACAGTAAACTAATTAACAAGGAAGGAAGTGAACACCTGAGTGATGTGAACAACGTCCACCACCCTCAGAATGGACCGTTTACACACATGCATCCCCCTTCATCTAGAATACCCTTCTGCAGCTATTTCTATCTGTAAACCATCTGTCTGTCTGTCCACCCATCTGCCAATCCTCTGTCCATCTGTCCATCTATCCTGTCTGTCCATCTGTCCATCTATCCATCCATCTAGATACAGCTTTATATAGATATAGAGAGACACAGTCATATGTCACATATAGAGTTATGCATTAGTTTCCCTGTATAATATATATATATATATATATATATATATATATATATGTATGTATATCATACACATTGTATTTTAAACATATTGTCTATAACTCCATCTTACCTGCATAAGTGTCCATGTCTAGGAATCCACACACATTTATCTACCAACAGATATGAGCAGACATCTACACATGGAGAGATGTAGAGAAATACCTACATAGAAAATGTCAGTATCTAGCTATGCACAGACCAGGCTCATCTGTATCTAGAAAACCATCCATCTGTCTGTCCATCCTCCTGCCTCCCTGCCTCCCTGGGTCCATCTGAGCATTCCAGGTGCCACAGGTATCCCACATGTGCACGTGGCTGGCTGTGGCTCTTTGGTAGCTCTTTCCGTGATGCCTGGCTGCTGTCTTTTTCCTTAGGTCTCCCGGTCCCTGCTCTGTCCCTTCCCCATCTCCCTCACCCTCTGCCAACACTTGTTATTACCATTCTGTTCTGATTCCAATCATGTGGAACAGGAACATTAAACTGTCACCTGGAGGTCCCTGCCACAGGGTTGGAGTTGGGACTTTGATGTGGGAGTTAGGAAAAACCCGGCCAAGAGAAGAGGCCACGTCAAAGCTCAGCTCCTTCCCTTGCTGTAGGACGTCAGCAAGAAGCTAGCAGTGCTTCCTTTCCTTATCCTCCTGTCAGGACAGGGAGCACTATCCCCTGTCAGGACAGGGAGCACTATCCCCTGTCAGGACAGAGAGCACTATCCCCCTGTCAGGACAGGGAGCACTATCCCCCTGTCAGGACAGGGAGCACTATCCCCTGTCAGGACAGGGAGCACTATCCCCTGTCAGGACAGGGAGCACTTCCCCTGTCAGGACAGGGAGCACTATCCCCTGTCAGGACAGGGAGCACTATCCCCTGTCAGGACAGGGAGCACTATCCCCTGTCAGGACTGGGAGCACTGTCCCCTGTCAGGACAGGGAGCACTTCCCCTGTCAAGACAGGGAGCACTTCCCCTGTCAGGACAGGGAGCACTCCTGGGGCAGCACCCAGGGGTCAGGAGACTGGCTGCCTGTGGAGGGAGCTCAGAACTGGAGGATGATGGCTTTGGTGTGCTCTGCTTGGCTCTACAGACATGTTAAAGATTCAGCATCGCTCATTTGCTACGGTCCCCTCTGCTCCCTGTCACCCTCCACCCAATATATTTCATTTATTTGCATTTCTACTAGACTGTAGGCAACAGAGCTGGGGTTCCAGTGAAACCATTTGAGAAAGGAGGCCAGCTCCTACCTTAAACAGAGAGTGTTGATTCCACGTGACGTGTGTCTTTGGGAGTTGACTTAGGGAGAGGGAAAAAAAAAATGACTCTTACTTTTTTCACAAAATGGGGGGTCACTGCTCCAACTCAGGTCCCACTGGCAGGTGAGGGTGTCGCTCCCCACGATGTCATAGCCGGGGTCGCACTGGTATGTTATCCGGGCTCCCCTGACCAGCTCTGTGTGGGAAGTGGTTTTCCAGCCGTTCTGGATCTCAGGCAAGTCTGAGCAAGAGTCATTCCGTGACACCTCTTTAAAACAAAACATCTTCCTTAGGTTTGGGAAAAGCAGTTAGAGGCAGGTGCACCATGGCTGCGACCTGAGCCGGTGGAGGATCAGTTCACAGCAGGACAATAGCTTACCGCTCGTGAAAGCCACCACTGGCCAATTCTTCAGCTCAAATGGCACATTTCTGGAGAACATTTGCCACAACCTGGGACACCCAAAGGCGTCACTGTGGTGGGGTCCTCTCTCTCTCCTACAGACCTGTCACTGAGGTGGTCCAAACCTGACTCTTGCTGTCTTTGTGTGAGAGTGCATGGTGAGCAGGTCTAAAGCAGTTTAATATACTTCTAGGGACAGTAGTGGCCTTGACTGTCTGAGGAGCCACCCCTGAGCAGCCAGAAGGGGCTTTCCCCAGGATGTCCGCACACTTTTATTTGGAGAAAGGACCTCTCCCGGCTGCCTGAAGGAAGGGGCCAGGGAAATGGCTTCTAAAGTTTCCTGGACGGGAACAGGGGCCCCTATTTCTAGGTCTCTGAAAAACCAGACAAGTGCTGGACTTGGGACTCAGCTGCACAAGCTGGAAGATATTGGATGGAAAGGAAGAAATGGTCTGCTCGCCTGACCCTGAGTGGGAGCTACCATGCCACACCCAGTGGAGGACCCTGTCCCTTCAGTGGCAGGAGCCATGTTGGCACCATTCTCTACCTGGGTGGCCATGGCTGAGTTACCTACGCTTGCCATGCTTCAGTTTTCAGAGGGCCACTACCTGGAAAATGGCGATTCTGCTTTCCCCAGCAGGTAGCATGGAGGCACCAAACTGCCCATCCCTGGAGGTTCCTGTTAACTCTACGAGCAAGGAGATCAGCCCAGGAGTCAGACAACTCACACATTCTCTCTCATTTTCTGTTTTCATGAAGTCTCACGTAACCTGTGTCAGCTTTGAACTCACCGTACATCTGAAGGTGACCTTGAACCTCTAATCTTCCTGAGCGCTAGGGTCACAGCTATGGATCACCCCGGGATGGAACTCAGGGTTTCAGGAGTGTCTTTTCTTTTTTCTCCTCCACTCCCCTCTTTTTTAAAAATAGGGTCTCACTATGCAGCCTCAGTTGGCCTGGAACTTGCTCTACAAACCAGGATGGTCTTGAACTCACAGACATCCATGTGTGCCTGTGTCCTGAGCGCTAGCATTAAAATGTACGCCATTGTGCCTGGCCCTTAGGACTTCTGTTGACTGCACCAGAGCCCAGCCTGACCCTTTTTTCTCCGTTAAGGAAGACATCCAGATTCAGTCATGTTTGATACACATTCAGCCTCACTGGTGTCCTCTGCAGAATGAGGTCAAGCATTACAACCTGTTTATCCCACATGGCAATGCGAGGGTTAATGAACATGGACATAGCCCTGGAAACATGTGTGGATTTCTCTGTCTGGGTCTGTGAAGGGCTTAGCAGGCACTAAGGATCTGAAATCATGACTTCAGGTTCATGGTCAAGCTAGAACCAGGGTCCAACCAAAAAGAAATTGTTTCCAGAAGCATCAAACATGTGCTGATTTCCTCTCTCTCTCTCTCTCTCTCTCTCTCTCTCTCTCTCTCTCTCTTTGGCTTTTTCGAGACAGGGTTTCCCTGTATAGTTTTGGTGCCTGTCCTGGATCTTGTTCTGTAGATCAGGCTGGCTTTGAACTCACAGAGATCCACCTGGCTCTGCCTCTCGAGCACTGGATTAAAGGCGTGCACCACCTCCACCCAACCTGATTTCTTGTTCACAGCAGACATCACTAATCAATCACTGCCTTTGAATCAAGTGGAATCCTCCAGCCTTCAGTACATCACTGCAGGGGCCATTGTACCTTAGGTTGGACATGTAACATGCATGATAGGATGTAGCAGTCCTGAACTGTCACAGATGCTCGGCTTCAAGTTCAGCATACAAGAACACTTTAAGACATTGCCAAAGAGCACTGGCCAGGCACTGGGTCACCTGGACCAGCTTTGGATGGAGTCAGAACTTTGCCATCCAGCAGATGCTGGTCTGAAGGTTGCCTCTGGCACCAGGGGAATAGAGGAAGCTGAGGATGACTTCATCTTTCAGCCGGGAGGGAGAGGGAGTCTCTGGAGATAGATGGGAGCCAAGCCACCAGAACCCCTTCCTCCAAAGGCTTGCCGATCAAAAGGGCAACTGTCTGTGCCCCGGAGAAGAACTCAGGAGCAGCAGCAGAAATGTTCCCAGATGTTTGTAATACAACAAAGAAAAAAGGGCCCAAGAAGCAGACCTCAGAGGATGGATGCCTTCGTTAGCCTCTTGGAAAGAGTAATGGGGGCAGACAAGGCCACACTGAGAACCAAGGAAGATGTAATCTGCTGTATGCCCAGGCCTGGAGCGTGTGAAGGAGGCTAGGCAGAACTGCCCTGCTCAGTGACTCAGAAGAAGGGGTATCCTTAGGGAGAGCTGGCCGCAGGACAGGAGACAGGGAGCAGATGAGATGTGAGAAGTTGCAAATAGAGGGAAGCGGGAGTGTGCAGTGACGTCACAGCTGACTACCCTGGAAACACCACGCCTTAGCCTTACGAGGCCTCATTTAATAAGTCCTCACCTCCACTCCTTCAGCGTTTCCACTTTACTCATGAGAGAAGGGTGCTCAGAGTGGCCCACTGACGCCCCCCACAACAGTGCTGGGGTTTCAACCCTGGTCCCCATGACTAGAGAGCCCATGAGCCTAACACCACCTGGGACAACTATGCCACCGCACTGACGGATCCAGCAGCCGCAAAACATCCACACAGATGTACCCACAGGAAACCACCATGCACAATCTTCCTCCAGCACAAACAAGATTGATGGGTTGAAATACCTACCTATATAGTTTATGATAAATCCCTGGCCCTTGCCAAAGATGAGGCCGGCGGGGTCCGAGTGGAACTGGATGGTGAGGTCTGGCGTGGAAGAATACAGCTTCTGAGGGCTGCTGTTGCCAAAGTACTGGCCCAGGACATGGGGTACAACCTCATCACCATCGTAGATGGTCAGGATATCGCTGTTACTCAGGTTCAGGCTTGATGGGCAGAGAGAAGAGGAGGGAGTCACTGCAGGCTCCTGTCTGTCTGCATAAACACCACGTCACCTTTTCAAGGACACAGAATTCCTTCAGACATGCAATGTGTCAGGCCCTGGCTAGGAAGCAGGGATGAGGTGGTCCAGATGGCAGATGGGACCAGGACACACTGCTCCCTCCTATCAACAGGACAGGCAGACCTGTAGATGCCTGGGTTCTGGAAGAATGTCTGAGTCTCACTGTGAAGCCAAATCATGCACAGTAACGGGCCGGCTTCCCTGTTCTATGAACAACACTGTTCCTGGTGCAGTGCTGTCCTGGGCATGGGGCTACATGCTGGTCTGGTGAGGTCATTGGAAGCTAGTGTTGTTCTCCAGGCTCTGCTGAGCACAGCCCGCCTGTTCATGCGGGAAACCAAACTGCTTCTTATTATCCCTCCATCAGCAGAGTTCTGCACTGTGTGCTGGAACAGTGAGGTGGGGTGCCTTATGCAGAAACTGTGCTCAAGCCTGCTACCATGCCCCTCATTGAGGAGTGATGCAAAGATCTGAATGCAGGACTAGGCCTTGCCACTGACACAGAGGATGGAGGTGATGGTTAATGATGCAGAGGGTGGGTCCAAGCCCAACTTGCTGTATCTGCCCTACCCTACCTTGCTTGTATCATGCCCAACCTCAAGGCCTAGTGGGGGTCAGACATCTGTGCTCTTGTCCAGCCTGCTGAGTCTGCCTGGCCCTAGCCCATCTGTACTATCCTCAATGACCAGACCTAGGCAGAGTCTCACATCTTGAGCATCAGTCTGCTGAGCCCGTCTTGTGTCCTCCCCAACCTGCAGGCTTGGACCCGGTAGCACATCCTGTGGACCAGCTTCTCCTGCTGAGTGTGCCTGACCCTAGCGCTTACTAATTCTCTGGCACCACATCCAACCTCCAGACCGAGCATGGTCACACTTCCTGTGCTCCACTCCAGTCTGGTGAGTCACTAGATGCGAGCCCATGCATGCCATATCCAACCTTCAAACTTAGCCCAGGATGGTGGTGGCGCACACCTGTAATCCCAGCACTCGGGAGGCAGAGGCAGGTGGATCTCTGTGAGTTCGAGGCCAGCCTGGTCTACAGAGATAGTCCAGGACAGGCTCCAAAGCTACAGAGAAACCCTGTCTCAAAAAACCAACAAAACAAAACAAAACAAACAAACAAAAACCAAAACTTAGCCCAGGTCCCACATCCTGTGTACTGGTCCAGTTGATCCTAGGCAGCTTGTAGCACACCCAGCTTCTAGACCTAGACTGGGACGTACATCTGTGCTCCAGTGCAGCCTGGTGAGTTCTTGGCCTGCCCACACCACCCCAAATTTGAAGCCTATTGCACAGCTTGTATGGAAGCTTAGCTGGGTGTATGCCCAAGACCCCACCCATGCCATCCTCACATTTCCTGGCAGAGCTCAGGGAGCAAATCCTAAGCAGATTGAATTATTTGTCCCGCGGCTTTCTTGGTCACTCCTTAATTGGAATCACCCCCATTTCTCCAACCAAAATGACCACCAAGCAGCTGAAGGCATTGTCTACCAACTCCTCATGTCTGATTGGTTGAAAGCAATCAAACTCGGGCAACAACAGAGAAAACAACGCCAAACAAAAATATACAAACAAACCCCAAACCAAGCTTACCCTCCATAGATGCTCGTAAAATCTCATATTAGACACATAACCAGTGGAAGCCTATGAGTCAAGGTCTTATCACAAAAACACAAATATGAAGGGCCAGTACAGTATGTCATGGTCACACCCCACCCTCATACACCATAGAATCATTTTCCAAGAAGAATTACCTAGATGAACCCCAGGACACAGAACACACAGCTTAATGAATGCAAAGAGATTAGCGATGAATGTGAGGTCCACAAAAGCACAAACATACAGCAGAGCGAAATGATGAAGACGACGGAGAACCTGAAACTCAAACTGAATGAAGAGGTAGAAATAATGAAGAGACTCAAGCTGAAGGAAATGAGGTAATCAAAAAACTCATTAACCTAATTAGAAAATGTGGTGGGAAGCTCTGTAAATAGAACAGAGTAAGTAGAAGACAGAAAATGTCAGGACTTGAAGATAAAGTAGAGATATAGGGGACTTAGGCAAAGAGCATTGACAGATTTAAAAACATTCAAAAGAAATATGAAGGAACATCAAGACACTACGAAAAGACAAAATCTTAGAATTATGGACATAGATGAAGAGGAATCCTAGGCTAATGGCGTAGACTAGATATTCAACAACATCATAGAAGAAAACTTCCCCAAACCAAGGAAAGACACACACACACACACACACACACACACACACACACACACACACAAGAAACACACAGAGCATCAAATAGACAGGGCTAGAAAAGGAACTCCCACAGCATAGCATAGTTAAACACTAAAAATACAAAGAGAGGGTATTAAAAACTGCAAGAGAAAAGTCCTATAAAGGAAAATCCCAGAAAAACAAATGATTTCTCAATAGAAACATTAGAAGTCAGAATGGCCTGAAGCAATGTACTTCAGGTTCTGAATGACCACAGGTGCCAACATAGGCTATTTTACCTCGAAAAGCTAGCTGATATAGTTGAAGGAGGAAAAAAACTTTTCAAAATGATATGAACAGGCTAACTCATGTCCAACCAAACCCGATCTACAAGGAATACTGAAAGCAATACTTTAGACTGATCAGAGGAATAAGCTTAGCCAAGACAAGATAGAAAAGAAACAAAAGTATAGTTATTGAAACACAAAATAGGACTAAGAACACACATATACACACATATACACACACACATATATACACAAATACACACATGCATACACACACACACACACACACATATATATATACACACATATACACACACATGAACACACACATATACACATATACACAGAGGCAGCACCAACACATACCTTTCTTCCCAGCCCCTACTTTTTTTAGACAAGAAAGGTCTCACAGTGTAGCCCTGGCTGGCCTTGAGCTCACAGAGATCATCTGCTCTGCCTCCATAGTAATAGAATTAAAGGTGTGTGCCACCATACCCAGCATCATATACCTTTCAATAATAACTTTAAATATTAGTGGCCTCAACTCCCTGATCAATAGACACAGGTTGGCTGAATGCATTAAGAAATGAAATCCATCCACTCCTGTCTACAAGAAACTCATCTTGCCCTCAAAGGTTGGAACCGCCGTAACGTGAAAGGGTGAACAAAAGCATGCCATGCAAATCAGACCAGGAAGTGAGCGGGTGTCATCATCTTACAAGATAGAATCCAAACTGAAATACATTAGAAGAAGAGATGAAGAAGGACACTTCATTTTACTGAGGGAATTAACCAAGAAGACATTACCACCCTCACCATACATACACTTACATACACTAGAAAGTGAACAACTGGACTTAGGGAGAAAGATTAGCTCCAACTCAGTAATTATTAATAGGTAAGTAATGAATACCCTACTTTCTCCAGGAGACAGACCACCAGAGAAGCATCAGAATTGAATGATATCATAACTAGGTGGACTCAACAGTTGTCTACAGAGTATTCCACATAGACACTGAAGAATGTACATTCTACTTAGAAGGCGAGGGACTCTCTGAAATAGACCACATCATGGGATAGAGAACAAATCTTAACAAATTGAGGGAAACTGCAATAACTCTGTGTATTCTGTCTGACCACAATGCTATAAAGCTTAAAATTGACAACAAAGGAATCTCTAGTAATACTGGAGAGTAAACAACACGTTACTGAGTGATGAATGGGTTGGAGAAGGAACCCAGAAAGAAATTTAAAACTTCCTGGAATGAAATGAAAATGAAAACGCGCACGACGAAACCCATGGGACACACTGGAAACAGTCTTAGGAGGGAAGTTTTTAGTGCCAAGCGCTTACATTAAAAAAATAAATAAATCAGAACGAGCACTAATAAATGACTTAATGATGCAGCTCAAGAATTTGGAAAAACAGGAACAAACCAAACCCAAATCCAAGAGATGGCAAGAAATAATAAAAATCAGAGCAGACATATTAATGAAACAGAAACAAAGAGAACAGTTCAAAGAATGAATGACTCTAAGAGAAGACAAGGTTGACAGACCCTTGATCCAGCTAACCATCAGAAAGAAAGAAAGAGAGACCCCAAATGAACAGAATCAGAAATGAATAGGAAAACATTACAACAGACACCAAAGAAATGCAATGACTCTGAGGGGTACCGTAAAAACCCGTGCTCCATTAAGTTAGAAAATCTACAAGAAATGGATGCATTTCTGTGTTCATCCAAACTACCAAAGTTCAGCCAAGAAGAGATCAACAACCTAAACAGACCCATAACAGAAGAGGAAGTAGAAACAGTGAAGAAAAGCTTTCTGGCTAAAAACAGTCAAGGCCCAGATAGATTCACAGTGGAATTTTACCAGATGTTCAAAGAGGATCTGTAAGCAATGTGTCTTAAGTTATTAAAAACAAAACAAAACAAAAAACAGAAGGAGTACCCTCCCCAAAGTCCTTCCATGAATCCAGTATCACTCTATTTCTAAAACAGGTAAAAACACAAGAAAGAGAGAACTCCAGGCAAATATTCCTGATGAACATAAAAGTCCTCAATAAAGTATCTTCAAACAGAATACAGGTATATATATATATATATATATATATATATATATATATATATATATATATATATAATCATTCACCATGATCAAGTTGGCTTAGTCCTAGAGATATAGGGATGGATCAACATACATAAATCAATAAATGTAATAAATCATACAAATGGGCTCAATACAAAACTCACATAATCATCTAAATGGATGTAGAAAAGAACTTTGACAAAACCCAACATGCCTTCACAATAAAGTCCTGGAGAGAGCAGATGAATACTGTATATGACAAACCCCTGCTAACATCATCCTAAAGGAGAAAAATCTCTAAGCAATTCCACTAAAACCAGGGAGGAGGCAAGGCTGTGCACTAGTCCCGCTATTTCCAATGTCGTGCTTGAAGAACCAACCAGAGCAGAGACACAAATAGGAAAAGTCAATTTGTCCCTACCTCTAGATGTTATGATTTTTACATAAAAGATCCCAAAACTCCACCAGAGAGCTTCTAGAAACCGAAAGAAATGAATATGTCCAGCAGAGTGGCAGGGCACAGAATCCACATGCACAAATCAGTAGTCCTTCAGATGCTGATAACGAAGACTTTGAGAAAGAAGTAGTGGAGACACGCCCATTCACATCAGCCTCAAAAACATCGAGGGATAAACCTATTCAAGGAGTCGAAAAACTTCTAGAACAAACTTTATGCCTCTGATAAAAAGAGACTGAGGAAGACACCAGAAAACAAAACAAAACAAAACAAAACAACACTCATGCTTCCTATCTGAACCCCACTCTACCGAAACACAGATTCCATGCAATCTCAATCAGAATTAAGATTCTCCAGGAGATTCTTCACAGAAATAGAAACAAAAATCCTAAAATTCATATGAAACCACAGGAGACCCCTCCCCCGCCCCCAGAACTAAAGCAGGCTTGAACAAAGAGAAGTTTGGAAGGGTCACTATTCCAGATCTAAAGTGACACCCAGGATGGAGGTGATGGTTAATGACACAGAGGGAGGGTCAGCGGTCACAGAAACCTGTGCTTGCATCCATCACTGAAAGACAGCATCCCAGGTTCCTTCCTTCCTTCCTTTCTTTTGGGATCAGGTCTCTCTGTGTAGCTCTGGAACTAGCTCTGAGACCAGGCTGGCCACAAACTCACAGGGATCTTTGGCCTCTGCCCCCACCTCCCAGTGCTGGGATTAAAGGTGCATTGGTGCCCTCCTCTTTGTCCTTCAGACTTCTCCTCCTGTTCACTAGTGTTTCCCAGGCACCCTGTCTGTGTCTGCACACAGAGCACCCACGCAGCTGTGCTGAGTGAGACACAAGAGCCCGGGAGCAGGGTAGGATTTGAGGTCAGCGGTAACACACAGAGAAGAGCATCAACACACACGGTCGATCCCAGAAGCTCCTCCCAAGGCTCCAAGACAGAGTACACCTCTCCCTGCTTCCTGCAGCTCCCTTGGGCCTCCTTACCAGGAGGCGGGAAACTTGTGCCACAAGCCAAGTGATTTCTTCCCCGGGGAAGTTCCTCAGCTGTCCCTCACAGCAGGGAGAGCCAACCAGCGCAGTGGCCGTCCTGGGGGCCTCTGCTCTGCGCAGCTCCTCTGCTCCCGGGAGATCTTTCTCCACGTCCCGTCCTAGGGCACTCGTTCCACACTCTGGGCTTTCTCAGCTTCACTTTCACTGTAACCGCGGTACCGAGGTGTCTGTACAGGGCACAGTTCTGGGCCGCTTTCCCTTCCGAGGAAGCTGAGGTAGCTTGATGTGCAAGCCCCACCCTTCAACACCAGCCATGGCGTCAGGAGGACGCTCAAGCTCCAGGGAACCCAGACAGCAGGGAGGCAGTCCGAAGCTGGCGGCACAGACCCAGGCTGCACCCAAACCACACTGCGAAACGAAGCCAGGAAGCCAGGAGTCTGGGGCCTCCAGGCCCCTGGCACCTTCCCTTCCTCCCGGGCCTCCTGCCCAGCCCGCACAGTGTAGGTCACGGGTGCAAGGGGCTTTCTTGGCGCCCGATAATGACATAACTGATGTGCGCGGCTGAGAAAGCCCAGGAGCTGCCCTCCGCAGGAGCCAAGCCGCTGCAGCTTTTCTTCCAACCTTGCTGTACACTACCCTATGGCTCCCAGCCCAGGGTCTATTTAGGCCCCGCCCTCTGCTGCCCCTGCTCGCCCTCTGGCAGGTCCTGCCTCTTTCCTCCCTCAGGCCCCTCCCATCTCTCCTGGGAGGTCCTGCCCTCCCTCCAAAGGCCCGGTCCTCCCACATAAGGCCCCGCCCTACAGACCCCGCCCACCACCCTAGGCTCCTCCCACAGGCCACACCCTCCATCAGGCCACGCCCTCTCCCACCTGGTCCTTCCCTCCCTCTCAGAGGCTCTGCCCTCCCTCCAGCAGGTGAAGCCCTCTCTTCTCACCTACTAGGCCATAGCAAGCCTGAGGACCAGAGACTCCCAGAGCATTCCATATTCTGAGCCCTTATTGTGCAGAGAACCCATTTGGTTCCAAGACTTGGACAAAGGCAGTCGGCTGTGCCAGAGCCGGAGCAATGTTGAAAAGGTGGTGACTGAGTAACCCAGAGAATGGATGGCTGGGGTCTATGAAGGACCACGCCCTGTCCCGAGGAGGTGGAGGGACTATGGAGTCCCAAGGTCAAGGCTACCCCAGCTGGGACACTCAGGGCAGACGTGCCACCATCTTTCCCCAGAGAGAAGGGGCCAGGACTTTGGGACCCTCTGCACTCCCTGCTCAGGATGAGAGTAATTCCTCAACGCCTCATGAAAGGCAGTACAGGCTTCCCGTGACCAGGAAGAGGGCCATGTGCGACTTCAGGGTGAGGTGGCCGGAGATCGTAAACAAGGACCAGGAGGTGCGGAGAGAGGACCTGCTCCCGTCTGAACTGCATCCCCTTGACAGGAAGTCCCATGACATCATAAGCTTATGCTCCTCGGGGTCCAGCATCAGCCTCGGACAACAGGAGAGCAGCCACAGTGATTTCCAGGATTCCCAAGGAACCCCTGCCTGCTTCCTGGTGGCTCCACACATGACCATTCTCAACAACTATCTGAAGCCAGAGTCAATGACCAGGCTGGAGAAGAGGGTGAGGAAGAAGACCGTAGTGGCCATGAATCAGCTGGAGATGGAGATGGAAGCTGCCAAGTTCCGGAGGGCAGTGTTGCTGAAGGACACAAGGGAGCTGCAGGAAGAAAGAGAGCTGGAGGAAGTGGAAGATAAGCCCTTCTTGGAGTACCTCAAGAAGAGAAACCAGATAGCCCAGGAGAAGTACGACTTCGTGTGGAATGATTACAACCAGCAGTGTCAGGAGATAGAGGACAGGAGGCGAGAGCTGGTCTCTGACTACACCTCCCGCCAGGCTGACTTCCAGAAGCAGCTGGGGCAGGGCAAGAGGCTGAAGGCCAGTTTGAGGAGGAAGCTGAAGGCCCTGGAGCCCATAGCACAGATAAAGCAGAGCCAGGAGGAGGAGAAAAAGGCCCTAGAGCTGGAAGAAGCCAGCATAGTGGCTGACATCCCTTTCATGGACCGAGAGGCACACTTGCAGTTCCTGAAGGAAAGGGCCGACCTGCAGAAGCAAGTGGAGGAACTGAACCTGCTGGAGTCAGGGGAGGACATCACCAGGGAGCTGAAGAAGAAGACCAAGGCCTTGGAGGCTAGGGTCCAACAAGCTCACAAGGACTTCTGCAAGGGTGTCATTGCTGAGAACAGGAAGCTGCGATCAGAGATCCGACAGCTGGATCAGGAATTCTGCAAGCTGGAAGCCAGAAGGGAGAAGCTGGAGCGGCGGAAACAGAAATGGAAAGAGCAGCAGTGGTACCTGGAGGCCCTGGCCCGGGGGAGGCAGCGCCTGCAGCAGCAGGAACTCCGCCCCCCAAAACCACAGGCCACTCCACACCCAACCCAGGGCTGTCTACGGGGTGCCAGGCCGAGAGCCACTCCTAAGTAATGGCTGCCGTGTCCCAGGAAGGACTGGAGCTCAGGTTGGGAGTAGCACACAAGACTTGATGATGTCATCAGGATACTGCAGGAAGGGCAGACACACCAAGGGGATGGAGGGCTGAGTGACCTCCTCAGAGAGGCAGAGGGGTCCTGGCCTGGCCTGTCTCTCAGGCTTGGGTCCCTCACAGCAGCCTGAAGGGCTCTCCTAACCAAAAGCTTCCCAGCATATGGGAAACTTGGTTCTTTAGACTCCATACTCTCCATGACAACAAGATCCCCGGTGTAGTGTAGACTTCCTGACAACAGGGTGCATCTGTAATCAGCACCTTCCACACAGTCACACCATCACACAGTAGTGGGACTGGTGTCACAGGTGGGTGCAGGGTGTTCTCTGGGTTCTTTGTACTTGTGTGTGGCTGAGGCTGGATTGGTCTGCAGAGCTGTGGGTTGTGATGTGGCGTGTGGCCCCGGGTTTGGGTCCTGTGGTCCTGTGTGTCTGAGTCCTGCGTGTTGCTGCAGACAAAAAGCCTCAGCATCACACTGTAGATTTTTAACTTCCACTTAGCTATAAAATGAACTCATTTAAAACTGTGCTGAAAATGAACGTACCTTTGGCTTACAGATTTAGCTTGCATGTGAAATGTTTTGTTCTTAAACAATGTTATTGAAAAATAAGAGCCTGGCTGTGATTGTTCACAATAAAACTCTGCTTATCATTACCCAAGCACACAGCTCCTTCTTTTTATGTAGAACAAATAACTGTGGGGCACTTAAAATGAAAGCGGCTCGCACCCTTGAAGTCATGGCTACTACATGCAGATCGCTAAGGGATAATGGAAGGAAGCCAGGCTGAACTCTGCTGCCGCCGAGACCTCTGACTTAACTACGAAGTCCCTATCAGGCAGGGCTGTCCCGTATCCGCCTGCTCACTTGTGCCTCACCCAGCTCTTTGAGGAGCAATTGAAGTGTTTGGAACTCAAGCGCTCTACCCAGAAGCCTTTATCTGGCTCTCCCTCCTTGTTATTGAGCACCTACGGTGTGCAGGGGGACGTGATAACTCCACAGATTCAACACAGTAGGATTCAGGGGGCCCCTGGCCACTTGGAAACACAGGATAGAAATCCAGGACCTACATCCTGAGACATACACAAGGCAGAGAGCTGCTGTTGGGATAGGCTGGCGTAGGGGTGTTGCTGAGGAAACTGGTGGACATGATGTGCACTGATTGAAATCTTCCCTAAAGCCACCAGACTGGCCTAAGTCTTCATGAGGTGCCGAGGCTTGTGTTAGGTGAGGTACTGGGGTCAGTATCACATGACCTGCCAGCCTGCACCAACCACCCTCTCTGCCATCTTCATCCAATTCCCCGTGCAGCATTTACTGTTCTGTGTACCGTGTCCACCCTCATGTGGGCGTTTTCAGTGGTCAGGGTTGAGCAGCAAAGGACCAGTAAGCAGCACCCCTCCACGGCCTCTGCATCAGCTCCTGCCTCCAGGTTCCTGCCCTGCCTGAGTTCCTGTCCTGACTTCCTTCAGTGACAGATTATGGATATAGGGGCATAAACCACATAAACAAACCCTTTCCTCTCCAGCTTGCTTTTGGTCCTGGTGCTTCGCCATGGTAACCCTTGCTAGGACAGGCCCCTAACTGACTGGATCTTCACCTGTTTCAGCATTGGCATGGGCCCCATCACTTGGTTCCATGGAAGCCTATGGGGAGCATGATGGTTCCGACATTTCTCTAGGCTCCTGTTGCTGCATCCCCATTTTTCTTGGACCTGAACGTTCCTGGATAACGGACGGATAACTGATACTTCAGGCACCCTGCACACAGGATGGACCACAGCATCAAATCTTCTCCAAATGGACCTTGCCCTAGGTACAGTCCTGGTCCTGGTCTGGGGGCTCTCTCTCACTTCTCACACCCCTCCCCATTCCTCCTCAGGGCCATCACAGCAGCCCCACTGGACAGCTGCAAACAACGGCTTCTGAGTAACAACACTTCCTGCAGCAGGGCAGCATTCAAACGACAGTCCACCTTGGTTGATTGTTTCCAGGTTGCAGACAGGGAAACTGAGGCTCGATTAGGAGAAGCCATTTGCCCAGGCCACAGGAAATCAGATCTAGGCCTCACGGAAAGCCTGTCTGTGCCAAGCCTGGGTTCTTAACTAGCAGTTCACACCATGCTCTGAGAAAGCCACAGGTCCATGTCTTCACGAAGTGTGTCTGGCTCGGTTCTGTGTCGGAAAATGGGGTTAAACTGTTACAAATGACATCCTGAGGTTGGGTCTCACTGCTCTCCATGGCTGAACCACAAGTTCCCACATTGTCACAAACACGATGCTGTCTGATCTCAGGTGTCCAGCCTTACTTCTTAAGAAGGCGCTGTCTGCTCTCTGGGGGAAACCCTGCATTTATTATATATCCCTTGGTAGTAATTAACTTTGCTTCATGTATTGCTATGAAGAGTGCCCAACAAAACCAATGTGAAACTTGTTAGTCTGGGTGCCTTTATTTCGGTAAATAAGCCGTCTGTGCTGTGTTTTGGGGGGTGTTTTAAAGCACCCTGAAAGGTGAGGATGAGAATAATATGACAGTACCTTTGGGAGGGGAGGTGGGGAGGAGCTGGCTTCATGTGGCAGGGGTGGGGGAGGGTAATCCTTCCAAAAGTCCGCTTGTGCCTTTGAACTCGGGGTCACATGGATGCATTGCCCCTTCAACAAGGATGCAAACAGCCCGTAAAGAGGTCATGGTAGCTTTCACTGTGGTCCTGAGTGAGGTGAGGTCAGGACTTTGGTGGAAATTTTCATCTGCCAGGACTTCCAGCCCGGCTCTGGGGATAGAATGCTCCCCATTGCCAGCAGAGGGCAGTGTTCGGGCTTCTTACCCCAGCCAGGGGTGGGGGAGCCTGGGCGTAGGGAAAACGCCTTAGGTGAGGTTTGTACCTATGCACCTGGAGTTTGCCTTCCATAGTATACACAGGAAGAAATGATGATCCAGCCGTCCTGTCTCCCTTTATCCCTTCCAGACAAGTGTTGAACCCTTACATTGTCATCATGCCCTTGAAAGGTCATCCAAGAGGCATTTGCAAGATGACTTAGGCAGGCAAACATGGAAAACCGCCAAAGCTTACGCACTTATTTAAATGTGAATTATATACATACATACTCATGATTCATCCATCAATCTGCTAATTTCAGTGGAGAGGCAAGTCCATTTATATGCACCCTTAAGGCATTCACAAAGCAGCTGGTAATAGAACTGGGCTGAGAAAATAACAAAATGCAGAACAGCCCTGTTTTCTTAGTCCATTCTTCAGCGTGGTCCGGAGTTGGGTCTCATGTTTTTTCAAACATCTACAGCAGGGGACTCTTGGAGGTCCTAGATCTGCCTCCGGGCTTCTGCAACGCATCAGCTCTCTGTTGCTATCACATTCTGACAAGACCCTTAAGCGAGGATGGGGTACCTTTTTTTTTTTTTTGTCTCCCAGGTTAAGAAGGACACAGTCCATTGCGACCAGGAAACCTGGCCGCAGAAGCATGTGTCATCTGGTCACACAGGGTCTGCACCCAGGAAGCAGAGTGTGGACAGGAAGTGGGGCTGACTACAAAAATCTCACAACCTACCCCCAGGGCCTAACTTCCTCCACGGAGTTTCCATTTTCTAATAGCTCCACAACTTTCCAAAGTAGCATTAGCGGTTGGGGACCAGGTAGTCAAACACACGAGTCTGTGGGGGCCATCTCGCAATCACATCACGACATCACGTCCCTGATGATGGCCATATATAGTCTCATGGCCATCTCATGCATCTACCCCAACCTCAAAAGTCCCCAGGGTCTTTTAGTGGTCCCTTAGCTGTGAGCCTCTGTAAGGTCAAAAGGCATGGTCGATATGTCTAGCATAGGACGGTCGAGTGAATGTTCACATTCCAAACAGGAGGGCACAGCAAGAAAAGATCAGACCAAACTCTCCAACTTCATGTCAGGCATCTGGGGCTCATGATGGAAGACACTGGGTCCCAAAGGGCTTGGGTATCCTCCTCTCCTCTCCTTCTACCATCTGCAGAACCCACAGCCTCTCCCTCGGTCTGGCTCTACTCTATGCCTGCAGCTTCCCTTGGTGGACGCCCCACGGTCCTGGCACTTGCAATATCCCACAGTCGCCATCATAACTTCATCTTTATCTTCACATTTTCACGACCTGGCCTCTTGGGCCCTCTTTGCAGAGACTCTGCTCCTGCCTCACCTGGTGGGGCCTCAGTGGCTGTTGGGAATCTTCACACAAGCCTCCAGAACCCCCTTCACTACAGGGAGTCTCTTCAGGCCATTCTTAGGTCAGGCTCTCTTTAAAAGGGCATTTGCATGCTCACAATTGGGAGCCTTCATGGTGGGCTCTTCTCTCACAGTGCCTTTCTTCTTAACCTGTGCAGAATAGGGCGGTTTCTGACAGGCCTAACCTTTGCAGGGCTCCACACCTCACATTTTTCTGGTTGCTCTACAGTACCTGGTGCTCTCTCTCACTGCAGACACAGATGAGAGAATCAGCCATGCCACAGATCCTGTAATGCTTGATTCCAGACTCAAGTTCTCAGGACATAGGCAACATGCAGGTCTTTACCCTCATGTCACACAGGCAACTTCTAGCCCAGTTCCCATGGAGCTCTTATTCCCTCTGCTGGCTAGTTTTAATGCCAATTTGACGTAGGCTAGGATTGTGTGAAAGGAGAGAGTCTCAAGTGAGAAAGTGCCTCCATAAGATACAGCTGTAAACCACCGGGCAGTGGTGGCACACGTCTTTAATCCAAGTATTCTGGAGGCAGAGGCAGGTGGATCTGTTCTAATTCGAAGCCAGCTTGGTCTACATCATGAGTTCCAGGACATCCAGGGCTACCTCCCTCAAACAAACAAACAAACAAACAAACAAACAAACACACAAACACACACACACAAAATGAAGAAGAAGAAGAAGAAGAAGAAGAAGAAGAAGAAGAAGAAGAAGAAGAAGAAGAAGAAGAAAAAGAAAAAGAAAGAAGAAGAAGTAGCAGCCATGTGGAACAAGCCAGTGAGCAGCACCCCTCCATGGCCTCTGCATCAGCTCCTGCCTCCAGGCTCCTGCCCTGTTTGGGTTCCTGTCCTGACTTCCTTCAGTGATGGACAGTGAGTGATATAGAAGTACAAGCCAAATAAACCCTTTTCTTCCCATGCCACTCTAGAATGCAGTTTTCTCTCCAAAGCTTCAGAGATGACCCCAGCATTGGTCCTTTCTTTGACGGACACCCCCAGCCTCCAGCTGAGGTAGACCTCTCTAAGTGGACCATCCCTCCCTTGCCTCCAGCTTACATGGATGTTGTCTTTGCTGCTGGGACGCTTGGCCTCTCTCTCTTCACCCACCTTCCTTCTTTTCCATCCTTTCTTGGAAAATGCTGCCTCCTCACCACCCTTCTTGATTCATCCAGGCTTCCTTGCTGCCCATCCACCATTCAAGACTATCGTCACTCTGTTTGAGGCCCGCTTCCAGGAACCACAGACATCGATGTCCCATGACCCCCACTGAAGATGAAAAAAAAAAAAAACTGCAGCCAGAGAAAAGGCCTGGGCCTCACAGCTGGGAAGAAAAGGAGGTGGAATTCTGTCCCTGGCCCATGAGATCAGCTGTTCAAGATTTGTGGGGCTTTTGGCTCAGCTGGAGCGGGGAAGGCCAAGGCCAAGCTCCAGGGACAGCTTTACATGATAGTCCAGTTGCACACACACACACACACACACACACACACACACACACACACACACCGAGGAATAAATAGAAGATCCAGAAATGAACCCACACAGTGACAGCCATGTGATCATTGACAAAGGTGTCCAAGTCAGACACTCTAAAGAAATAAAAACCTTCAGCAAATGGTGCAGGGGAAAATTGTAACATAACAGGAAAGGATCTATACCACCCTCCAAAAAAAAAAAAAAATCGATTCATCATGGATCAAAAACTTCACTTTAAGACCAGAAATGGCAACTGTTAGAGGAAATAGAAGAAAACACTCCAAGATGCTGGCACAGAAAAGGGCTTTTTAGGGCGTCCAACAGCTCAGGGAAAAGGCAGCAAAAATCAAGAGACTGGACGACTGGACGTCATGGGACTTGAAAGTGAGAGAAGCCTCCAGCCGACCTAAGGGATGGCAGTCAGAGCGTTAGCTCCATGCCAATGTCACGTCAGAGGATAGATAGCTAGTGTCTGTAAAGACCAGGAAAAATAAACATCCCCCAATAACCTTATCAATCAGTGAGCGCATAACCAAACAGACAGTTCTCCAAAAACAAACACAGGCCAATAAAGACGAGAGAGAGAAAAAAAAAAAAGTTCAGTGTCCTTAGTCACAAAGGAGAGACGGATGTGAAGTCCATCTCTCCTAGTCAGAAAGACCACACACGCTGATTCGGATGTGGGGGCTGTGCAGAGACAACCACGGGTCTCCAGACACCGGAAGTAGAACTCCGAGCAGTTCTCTGGGTAGACCACAAATGACCTAAGCTGGCCTTACGCAGAGAGCTCACGCATCCAGGCCTGTTGCTGTTCACAATGGCCGAGTGATGTGGCCAGCTTAGATATCTGTGGACAGATGTGTGCATAAAGAAAACGTGGCGTGTTTACACAATGGGTTGTGTTCAGCCATAAGGAAAAACGAAATTACGTCATTTGCACAAAAATATGGGGACCATCGTGCTAAGCAGAATAGCCAGATTCAGACAAGTGCAACATTTTCTCCCGTCTGCAAAATCCAGATTTTTTTTTTAAGATAAGGAGGACTTTTTGAGGGGAACTGAAAGCGTGGATGGGGGGCAAATAAGGGTGTGGGGATGGATCTGGTTAAGTTGTACCAGAGACACCACAACAAAACCCATCCATCAGCTTACACAATGAATTACACTACAAAGATTATTCACAACGAAGACAGTAGGCGCGTGGGACCCATCTGCGGCTCACAGAGCCAGAGGCCCTTGGACTCCTGCTTCTGGCCTCTTCCCAGCTACCTGGCTCTGCCAGGAAGACTATTTCTCCAGACACCACCATCTGTCCCTGTCCCCATCTCACAGAGGGCAGTGGGAGGAGGCGGCTGAGAGGCCTCCAGAGGCTCGCTCTCTGTCTCTGTCCCCTCCAGCAGTCCTTGTTAGCTGGCCTCCAGGCAGGGCTATGACCTCAGATATAAGCACCCGGACCTAGCACCTTCAATCTGGCCTCAGCGTTGCCCTCCTGGGGAGCTGGGGGGCTGTGTTCCCGATGGACATGTTTTGGTTGTGCCCAGGGAGTGTGGGAAGCAGCCTAGGGCCACTGTCCCCATTCATCAATCATTTTCAGCCATTTGTCACTTCCTGGTCACTTAATGTAGACCAAGGTCTGGCCAGTGAAGACCAGCCCCTGACTGACAGGGACGTCTGCCCTAGCTGCGGAAGGCAGACAAGGAGAAACTATAGCGGGGTGGGGGTACATGGCACAGCACCCTTCATGCCTGCCCACATCAGCCATTTGCTCCTTCAAACCTGGGGGCTGCCAAGATGACTTGCTGTGTAAAGGTACCTGATGCCAAGTCTGATGGCCCCTGTTTGGGACCCACAAGTTGTCCTATGACCGCCTCACACTTGCTGTGACATGCACGCCCCAACCTCCACTCACAATACATACATAAATAAATAATAGAAATAGAACATAAGGACCTCAGCACATCTCGCTCCACCTCCATCTTTAGTTAAGCTCTGCATCAGAAGCCTTCCTCCCCTCCTTTATGTTAGATCCCCGGTGGCCACGACCCTCCCTTACGCTGTAAACTGAAGCCACGTGTGGATTGTTTGTGCACACCCTCCCTGAACATCAGCCACCTTAGAACGAGTTCCTAAGACTAGGGACCCCTCTCTTCCTGCTTTGCTGGCTGTGTTGCTGTGGCAACCCCAAGGCTCTGCAGCTTCCTGGCAAGTACTAGATACTCAGTTAATCCTGACTGAAACAATAAAGCAGGAACCAGCTCTTCCCCACCGGTCTGGGTGAGGGGCGCCTCAAACACTCACAACTGGATGTCCAGGAAGATCCGCTTCTCCTCCCCGACGTGAATCTTCCACACACAGTCTTCACCTTCTGCATAAGGCTCTGGCCAGTTTGGAGACAGCACCACTCCAGCCACGGCAGAGAGCTCCCCACCACACATGGCTGTAACAGACAGACAGACAGACAAGAAGACACCATTGTGAGGAAGCCAACAGAGCATTGGTCGGGAGTATGGGAGATAAAGTTGGCATCTGTGGGTCCCTGTGCAACATGACTATGCACCCACATGGGGTGGAGTTGGGGACAGGATGTGTGTATATGTGCAGGTATGCACCTGCATGTGTGTGTGTATGCATTTATGTGTGTGTGTGCACGCGCGCGCATGCATGTGTGTGGAGATGGCTGGCCTCATCTGCAGCTCTGAAAGAGCAGAGGTTGGCAGTGACTTCCCCACTGAGGTTCTCCAGCTTTGGATAAGGTGTGTATGGTCTCATAGCCTCAGCCTCCTTCCTTGTGTGGTCAGGAAATGCCCTTGCCGGCCCACCGGCTTATGATGGAGCATGACCGAGCTCACCACATCAGCTTGCAGCACCTCCCCTGGACCCACTGAATGCCCAGATGGCAACCAGGCTCAAGGTTCTGAAAGATTCGGCCTGGACCAGAAGCAGAGATGCGGCGGTGACGGCTTCTTTCTCAGTTCTGTTCTGTTTACTGCCTTGGAAAGTCCTCAATGCAGCAGAGGCTGGAGCCTCAATAAATGCTGCTCCGTTAATGTAACACATTTAATTCAGGGACCAGTCCCTCACCAGGGCAAGGCTGTGACTTCACGCCAACTGCCAGGTGGTTGCTGGGAGTGAGGACAGCCTTTATTCCTCCATATACCAGAGCTCAGTGGCTTTGGATACAGGAACTGGGTGGGGGTTGTCACATCCAACATTGTCCAGGCCCTGAGAACAGGGAGGCAAAGCTTACTCTGTCTCTTCCAGTGACCCTAGAATGGGCTTGGGCATGTACCTTCCATGTCTGATTCATCATCATGAACGGGGCTGGTGTCTACTGTATGTGGCTGTAGAGAGGGTTTTGTCATGAGGGACAATGCAGCCCTCAGCAGGGTGATGGTCCTTCATGAGACCCAGAGCTGCCGTGTGCTGTTGACTGGGTTGTGTACTGAGGCAGCGTAGGGGGATTATATAGGATCTGACACCATAGAGGCCTCTCCTGCCATAGCAGCTGTGCACTGCAGGTCTTGGGCCAGCAGGAAAGAGCAGCTCCTAAAATGGACCATTTTGTGGCTCCCCAAGAACCAGCAACAACCAGATCCGGAGTACCGTTGGTCTAGAAAGGGTCTCATCCTAAAACCAATATGTCACGTGGCCAACATCTTCTAGGCTGGGGCCTTGTTCTTTGCAGCTGGTGTTGTGGGAGGTGGTGACTCACCTCTACATAAAGGCTCTGTGTCATTCCAGTATGGGTCACGCACATTGACACACTCAATGACGGCTGGGCCCTGCTCCAGAGAGTGGCCGGGGTCGCAGGTGAACTCCACAATGGTGCCGATATTATAGGTGGGGTCTGAGGTGGTGAAGTTCCCGTTCTGGATGTAGGGTTCATAGCAGTGGCCTTTCTCAAAGGCTGAGGTGGGGAGACAGAGAGCAGCAGTGGCCAGATGAGGTAAAGGACACCCTTCACTGCTTAAAAGCAGCTCAAAGAATAGGCACCCCAGAGCTAGGCATGGAGGCTCACATCTGGATTCCTAGCTCTAGAGAGGCCAAGACAGTGTGTTCAAGGCCAGCCTAGGCTACATAGCGATTTCCAGGATAGCCTGGCCTACTGCGTGGGACCCTGCCTCAGAACAGAATGGTGCCTCTGACCTGGGCCAGGCACCTGGACTCTTGGGGCCTTAGTTTTTCTCATGTGTGATACCAATTAGACCTTCTGCCCCCAGCCCTGAAGAGATGCAGTGTTTTCATTTCTATGCCTCAGCACTCTGGATCCTGTCATTGGACACACAATGTCTGGCCCTCATTAGGACCACCCACTCCTGGGGAAGCCTGAGATATAATCCCTAGGGTACATGGAATACCATGGTCTAAGCAGGATACCCTGCTGTTCTGGGAAGGGGGAAGAAAAGGGAGGAAGGGAGGGATGGATGGATGGACAGAGGAAGGGGGTGCACCAGGTGCCAGCATAAGAGGTGCTTAGCAGGACAATGACATTAATAAAACTGAAAGTCCCTCTGGGAAATCACAGGCTAGTCTGGCACTGTGTCTCTCACCTTTTATACCTCCATATCCCCCATTCCAGGCCCAGGTTCAGCCCTACATACTTTCCATGCTCCCAAGCTCCACCTTACAAGAAGGGGGTCCCTCACCCTCAAAGCGGATGTTGAAGGCAGAGGCTGCCTGGCCTTGGTCAGACGTGAACTCGATGCGGATGCTGCTGCCCTCGCTCAGCAGGCCCTCGAAGGGCACGCTCTCTGTTCGGAGCGAGTCGTACAGGAGGGCCGAGGTGTTTGTTCGTCCACTGTAGACAATCATCCTGGCCGGAGAAAGGACAGAGGGGTGCTGACATGTCTTCTTGGGTCAGTGACACTGCGGCCAGAGGGGAAAGGGGTGCGTGGGAATGCTGATCTGTCTGAACTCAAATCCCACCTTTTTAGTCTTCCCTGTTCCTCACAAAAATGGAGACTGCCTGCTTACCCTGAGTCCCTCAGGGATGCAGGGTGGGTTGTGAGTGAGGGAATGTCCCAGGGTAGTTACTGTGTCATGGGTTACTCTCCTGAGAGGTTTGGACAGCAGTGCAGTCAGGTTATCCTAGTGAAGGCTACTATTGCTGTGACGAAACACCATGATCAAAAGCAACATAGAGAGGAAAGGGTTTATCTGGCTCACACTTCAGCATGGCTGTTCATCACTAAAGGAAGCCAGGATAGGAACTCAAACAGGGTGGGATCCTGGAGGCAGGAGCTGATGCAGAGGCCATGGCAGCAGGGTGGGGGTGGTGGTGGTGGTGGGGGTGGGTGGGAGGGGTGGGGAGACTGCTTACTGGCTTGCTCTCATGGCTTGCTCAGTCTGCTTTCTTATAGAACCCAGGTCCACCAGCCCAGGGATGTCCCCACCCACCATGGACTGGGCCCTCCCCCATTGATCACTAAATGAGAAAATGCCTTAGAGCTGGATCTCACTGAGGCATTTCCTCAACGGAGGCTCCTTCCTCTGATGACTCTAGCTTGTGTCAAGTTGACACACAAGTACACAGGTGACATCCCACTCTTCATTAGCTGTCTGTCTTAGCTCTGCAGGCTAAGGTCTGTCACTCGGCTCTTCTGAAGCAGGAGCGGGGTGGGCACCCAGCGTCCCACTCAGAGTCTGGCTTGTTGCCACTGGATATTACAGGGCCTGGGTGTAGAAAGGTGTCATTTGGGGAACTCCTGTGTAAATGCCCCCCATCACTCTGTCCTGGCTGTAGAAGCAAGCTGTCACCCTTGAGGACGCCTTGAAGACAGACAGGGCTTCTCTTCCCAGCCTCTGCCCCCTCTTCCTCTGAGAGCTTCTGCTTCAGCCCCATGGGTTGCATGGCTTCCTTCCTTGATCTCTGTGTTCCCCCTCAACACCTCCAGTTCTACCAGCCAGGAGCTCCTTGCTTTGGGGTCCTTTTAGTGCAATCTTCTGAAAAGTTCATGCCCCCCTTGTTTCTGGGTAGAATCTTGTCAGGGATCTGAGTTCATATAACTCACATACTGGGACATTGAAGCTATTGTTTTCTTTCAATAACGTGCATAAGGAACATGAAACTGTCCAGCTGCAGACACTGCAGACACTGAGCGCTAGGATCTCTGGGGCCAGCTTGGTTTCTCTGTAGGTGTCCGGGACAACAAGCTGAGCGGACTGTCTCTGGATCATTTGTCAGAATCTGCACAGCTTTCAGAAAGTTCCCGTTTTGATCTGTCTCTCTATCTCTCACTGTATTTGTCTCTGTCTCTCTTTGTCTGTCTGTCTGTCTGTCTGTCTGTCTTGTCTCTCACTATAGCTCCCCCTCATTCCCCCTGCTCCAGTTCTCACTCAGGTCTTGCACATGCTAGGCAATAGCTCTACCACTGAGCTACATCCACAGCCCTTGGTTGGTTGATATATGTATGTATGTATGTATGTATGTATGCATGCATCTATCTATCTATCTATCTATCTATCTATCTATCTATCTATCTATCTACCTACCTACCTACCTACCTACCTACCTACCTACCTACCTACCTACCTATCTATCTATCTATCTATCTATCTATCTATCTATCTATCTATCCATCCATCCTGGCCCTGAACTTACAGCCCTCCTCCCTCAGCCTCTTGAGTGCTGGGATTACAGATGTATGATGCCATTCTTGGCTTTCTCATTCTTTTTCTTTTCTCCTCTGCCTCCTTCTTTTCCTTGTTCTTCTCCGACAGGGTCTCTGTATGCATTCTTTGTTTTGAGACAGGGTCTCTGTATGAATTCTTTGTTTTGAGACAGGGTCTCACTAGGTAGTCCTAGCTAGCCTGGGACTCACAGAGATGTGGCTGCCTCCACTTCCTAGCACTGGGATTTAAAGATGTGTACCTTGGTTCTTTTTTTTTTTTTTCTTTTTGAAGATTTATTTTATGTGCACGTGTGTGCGCTTGCTCGTGTGTCTGTGCACTGTGTGCATGCAGGTGCTCTTGGAGGCCGGAAGAGGGCACCGGGTCCCCAGAATCGAAGTTACTGAACACAGGCAGGTCCTCTGCAAGAGCAGTGGAAGATCATAATCGCTGAGTGTCAGTGTGGCCTGGCTTTCTCATTCTCGTCCGCAATAACTGCCAGCCCTGTTCCACGTCCAGTGTCACACAGGACAGGAAGACTGGAGATGACTGCTTGAAAATGTCCATTAACAAAGGTGTGCATGCCCAGCTACGCATGGGCCAGTCTTCTTGGGAAGGGCTGCAAGCTAACACTGCAGCACCCCAGTGACATTGGAGCACTCCAGTGACGCTGGAGCACCCTGGGTGACACTGGAGCACCCTGTGATGCTGAAGCACCCTGGTGATGCTGGAGCATCCCTAGTGGCACTGGAGCACCCCAGTGATGCTGGAGCACCCTGGGTAATACTGAGCACCCCTTATGACACTGGAGCGTCCTGGGTAACACTGGAGCACCCCAGTTGCTCCGCTGAGAATCTGTGGGAGAGCCCCTCCTCCCTTTCACACTTCACACTGG
Organism: Onychomys torridus; assembly: GCF_903995425.1. Lineage (NCBI taxonomy): Eukaryota > Metazoa > Chordata > Mammalia > Rodentia > Cricetidae > Onychomys > Onychomys torridus. Next base: position 40,482,249 of record NC_050464.1, on the reverse strand, counting down.
TTGGTGACTTTTTGACATGAACCTACTCTGTGTCAGATTCTAGAATTCTAAGTGTTGGTGCTCTGGACACAGCCCAGCTGCCAAGGTCCTACCTCTCCACATCCCTGCAACTGTGGTTGTCCCTGAAGCCTCTGCTGGTTCCTCTCCCCTCAAGTCCCAAGGTCTGTAGCCCATCCAGCTCATCAAAGTGGGAAGGCGAGGCTGGGGAGACTGTGACCATAAACACAGTGACCGGCAGCTTCTTTGGATAAATTCACCTGCTCCTTCATCATTCCAATATGGTCTCTGTGAGGTCCTGGGGGCTAGAATCCCAGCTGTCCCTGGATCTGCCTGCTGATCATACATACTGCATTCCCTTCCTGCAGTTTCCATGACACCCACTGCTTATCAGGGTGTGGTGGTTTGGATTAATTGTCTCTCATAAGCTCTCAGGGAGTGACACTATTAGGAGGTGTGGCTTTGTTGGAGGAAGTGTGTCACCGTGGGGGTGGGCTTTGAGGTCTTCTTTGTTCAAGCTTCGCTCAGTGTGACACTGAGATCACTTCCTGTTGCCTGCAAGATGTAGGACTCTCAGCTACTTCTCCAGCACTGTGTCTGCCTGCACACTGCTATGTATCACTATGATGATAACACACTGAAGCCCTGAAGTGTAAGTGAGCCACCCAATTAAATGTTTCCTTTATAAGAGTTGCCGTGGTCACGGTGTCTCTTCACAGCAACAAAAACCCTAAGACACAGGGCAAACTTCCCTCCCTCCCCATCCCTATCCCTCATCTGTGTTTCAGAACACAACCTAAGACAGGCTCTGGTTTTCTAGAATGTTCTAGAATAAGGCCCTAGAATATTAGTCTTGAATCTGAATTCTTCATGTTTATTTATGGTCTACACCCACAAGACTGGCAGAGCTGTTACCTGCTCCTGCCTGCCTCACTTTCTCCAGCCCAGACTTTCTTCCATCCCTGCTTCCTGTCTTCCCAGGAGCCAACACTGTGTGTGCTGGGCCTGTTCTCCATGGAGAACATGTCTTCGTTCAGAAGAGGTGCCCAGTAGCTGCACCTCCTTATTCCACTAAGGAAAGAGATGCCTAAGAGGAAGCCCCAGGCCGTGTGTGTGTGTGTGTGTGTGTGTGTGTGTGTGTGTGTGTATGTGTGTACTTGATTTCCACCACCCTCTCCTAACTTCCTAGGTGGCTCAGGCAAGTTTCTCTCCCTTGAGTGCCTCAGTTTCCTGATGGTTGGAAGCAGAGAGGTTATAGGCTCTTGATCATCATCAAGATGGTTCAACTACAACCAGACTACACACCCCACCGTCCCTAAGCTGGGGAGGGGCGGCCAGTGTGGACAGCTCACTCACCTGTCCTTCTCCTGAAGCAGCAGCCTTTCGAGATGCAAGTGCAGCTTCTGGCCTGCTGGAGCCTCGATGGTCCACACGCAGAGCTGGCTGCCATTGGCGTTGCCAGGGTAACTGGGGGAGAGAACTCGGCCGATGGTGGCATTGTGCACAGCTCCTCCACATGGGGCTGCGTGCGAAAAGTGAGGGGTGAGGTGGTGAGGGAGGAGCAGAGAGGAAGCAGTGGGCTGGGGCTCCCCTCACTGCACTCAAGTCCTTAGCTAAGGTGGATCTGGGAACCCAGGGAGGGGGTCTGCTGTCCCGCCAACACCTCACCCCATGCCTGGAGCCACCAACATCTGTGTGCCTCAATGTAAAGACTGAGCGTAGACATTCATTAAAAAATTCCACGTTCATTCATTCATTCATTCATTCATTCTTTCTTTCTTTCTTTCACTTATTCATTCATTCACCTCCATGTGTGCATATGTTACAATGCCCCTGTGGAAGTCAGAGGACAACCCACAGGAGTCAACTCTTTCCTTCCACCACGTGGGTCCTGGGGATTGAACGCGGGTCTTTAGGAAAGGCAGCAAGTGCATTAACTCACTGAACCTCCTCGCTGGCCTGATGCCTAGACTTTCGGTTATGAAATGGCTCGCAGAGGCAGATGGGAGCAGTTCGCAGAAGGAGAAGCATGTATTTAGGACTTAGTGTGCAGACACTCCAGCACAGTAAGGATGGAAGAATCTCCATCTGTGTTCTTCTTTTACCCACCCAATGGCAGGCTGGAAGATATCAATAAGACCAGAGCATTCTGGGCAATGGGCAGGGTCTTACTTATTCACGGTGGGGAACTCACTGGATGGATTGTGACCATTTCCTGAAGGGCAATTCAGCAAAAACTCCTTTAAAACTATGTCGGAATACCCTGGCCCAGAAACAAGCCCTGAGAGTATATCCTATGGGACGCTTTGGATTTGATCTGACTTGTGAATGAGGCTGCCCAGCTTCGCCTTCATCCTCGAATCCAAAGCCAGAATGGGAGTGAATCTCCCAGCACACACCGGGCTTCCACAGACCATCAAACACTGCATCTCAGAGTCGGTTTAGGAATCCCAGAGCTTGAAGCAGCAGCATGCTAGCCAATGGCCTGCCTGGTCTATTCCTGTGAGCGAGCTGCGGGGGTAGGTTTGAGACCATTGGATATAAAAGTGATTTGTTCCTGTCTTCTGTACATTTGTGTTTCTGGAATTTTCTTTTAACCGGAGCCATATAACATTTTTATGTTAAAATAATATGGCGAGGTGACATTGCAAAGTGATTTGTGACCCACAGGAGCTGCACAGCTATCAGACCACAGAGGAGAGGAGGTGCCAGGACTCGCTCTCAGGGGTCGCGGTGTGGGTCTGTTTTAATGTGGTGTTTGGGATAGCTGGTCCAAAGCCTCTCAATACAGGGTGAGCCCTGTCCTTGAGGAGGATTGAGGACCTGTAGGCATCCTTCTTGTCCAAGCACAAGTGCCCAGTTCCCCTTCCAGGGTCAGAGCAGCAGAACACACAAGGACAGGGCCGCCATCCCGAGCCAGATCAGACAGGCTGTGTTATGGAGCTGCCACTTCCTTTGAGGACAAACACGGCTCCTGGCTCCTCCTCATGTCCTGGGAGTTCCTACTCAGGTGTCCCTTTTCCCCAACTCCTGCCATAGAGCAGCGGTTCTCAACCTAGGGGTCTAGCTCCTTCGGGGGGGGGGTCACATTTCTGATAACCTGCATATCAGATATTTACATTATGATTTATAACAGCAGCAAAATTTACAGTTGTGGCGTAGTAATGGACATAATTGTGCAGTTGGGGGTCGCCACAACATGAGCAACTGCACTAAAGGGTCGCAGCATCAGGAAGGTTGAGAATCACTGCACTCTAGGGTGCTGCCTCCCACCTCCCCTTGGTGGACACTGGTGGTACCTGAGCAGACAGGCTCCTGGCTGCTCCAGTGGGGTTTGGAGGCATTGATGCAGGTCAGAGTTTTAGCTCCCTGCAGCTCGTAGCCCAGGTGGCAGTGGAAGTGGGCCACCCCACCCGAGTGCAGATCCATCACGGTGACATCTCCAGCTTCAGGCCGGCGGGGGAAGCTGCAGCTCAGCATGAAAGCTGGGGAGAAACGCAAGCGCGTCAGCTGCGGGCAGGGAACCAGTGCAACCCACATCCTGGCAGCAGCCTTGTGCTGAGGACAGAGGGGAACTAAGTTGGGGAAGGATGGGTGCTGGAGTCGCCAGCTTTGTGGTTTCCCTGCCTTATTTTTTGAGGTGAGGTCTCTCACTGGCTCGGAGCTTGCTGATTTGCCTAAGCTGGCTGGCCAGCAAGTCCTAGGAATCCTCCTGTCTCCACCTCCCACCACTGGGGTTACAGGCGTGCCCCGCTTTGCCTTTTACGTGGGTTCTGGAGAGGAAGCGTAGTCCTCATGCTTGCAAGGCAGGCTCTTTCTTTACCTGAGCCCTCTCTCCTGTTCCACAATGATGTATGTCTCATTCTTGGCTTTAAAACCCATTGCTCTCGGACAGGGAAGAGGGGGTCTGTTGGTTTAATCAGAGTGACAGTGGGGTCCCTGGCACAAAAAAAGCCCAAGAGTGTGGCTGGGGTGTTGGAGGAAACTGAGGCCAGTTTCTCCACCTCGCTGGCCTCAGCAGACCCTACCCTGGTAGTGCAACTGGAAGGTCCCGAGGCCGTCATCCTGGAAGGTCCGGAAGTACACAGAGATGGCGTTGGTGGGGCTACGGATCACCTGGCCCTCCACCAGGAGAGTCTGGTTGGCTAGGACGGTCAGGGTGGGGCCGTCCACTCCACGGATGGAGAGCAGTTCCCCCTCAGACAGGTTCACACTCTTCACCTGGAATATACGGGGTAGACAGAGAGAGCTGGGGCAGCAGGGGTGCAGCGTGGAGAGGGTGGGGGGAGGCCCCTGTGCAGACAGCTGCACTGGGTACTGAGTGGCTGCGTGGACTGAACACACTCTCTCCTGTCTGTGTGAACTGGTGAGCGAGGGGGTACTCTCGTTTCTCGGTTTCTCTTAGGCTTCTCTCTCCTCCACTGTGTCTGCACCCCAGGCTGTTCACCTCTGCTCTCTGTGTCGTAGGGGGTGGGATGGGAGGTATTGTGGCCCCAGGTGCACACATGCACATATGTGTTGTATATGGTGCCTGCTTGTGTTTAATAAGCAGGGTGTTAAGGGACTTTCTTTCTGGGTGACATATCCGATGCTTTGCCAACACGTCCTCAGGCTTCCGTTGGACATGCCCTTGTGGGAAGTCCTACTCTGTAGACCCTGATTTGAGGAAAGGAGGTGTGGCAGTCAGGCCAATCAAGACTAGGCTACCTGCAACTCCACTCCATAGCCGGTGTAGACTGTCACATTGTATGTGCACTCCAGGAAGCTACCGAAAGGCTGAGGTGGGAAATCATTTGAGTCGATGTATCCCTCGGGGTCAGAGAAGCTCACACTGCAGAGAGCTGTGGAGAAACAGACGCTGCCATCAGAACCAGGGGGCTGCGGCTGGCCCAGGAGCTCAGGGATGGGATGTGGGTGGAAGCCAACCTCTAGGGGTCTGCGCTGTATCGTATGTCCACCAGACTCCCTACACCCCTGGAGTCAACACAAAAACAAAGCCAGCCACAAGTTCTTACCTCTACGAAATCCTCAGTCAAAGAGAGAGTTCCTGTTTCCTCATGTCTTATTTACCTTCCTGTGTCCTGCCATATCACTTCCTGGGATTAAAGGCGTGTGTGCTTCCCAAGCAAAGACGTGAGATTTCAAGTGCTGGGATTAAAGGCTCTTTCCCAGTGTGGCCTTGAGCTCACAGAGATCCAGACGGATCTCTGACTCCTGAGTGATAGGATTAAGGATGTGTGCCACCACTGTCTGGCCTGTATGTCTAATCTAGTGGCTGGCTCTGTCCTTTGATCCCCAGAGAAGTTTATTAGGGTACATAATATATCACCACAGAGAAGGGTGTCCATGGAGGTGTAGGGGGCGCCAAGATCAGAACCCTGCAGCTGTAAACTTGAGTGACGATTGCTGTCTTGTTTTCATTGAACCCTTGCTGACTCTGCCCTCTCCTGACCGAAGTTCCAAACCATTAGGGGCAGCCCCATTCAGCCTTAGACAGAATGGCATTCCACTTCCATGTTTGTTTTTTTTTTAAATAACAATTTATTAAGAGTTATTCATTTTATGTATACAGTGCTCTGTCTGCATGTGTACCTGCAGGCCAGAAGAGGCATCAGATCCCATTATAGGTGGCTGTGAGCCATCATGTGGTTGCTGGGAATTGAACTCAGGACCTTTAGAAGAGTTGCCAATGCTCTTAACCACTAAGCCATCTCTCCAGCCCATTCTACACCCATCTTAAAGACAGGCAGGCCAAAGCACAGGGAGCGCCCTGTCTGGGCCGAGCTCACACGCACAACACACATTCAGACCCAGCCAACAGTCTTAGTTGTTAGAAGCAGAGCAGCCTCACCCCCCTAATTGTCAGTGCTGGTGACAATGTCCTAAAAGGACTTTGGCTGGGAAAAGAGAAGGATTATTCACTGGTAAACAGAGGCCTGAAGGTGTCTTTCTATTTACCAGGGGCGTCCCACAATCTGTCCCAAAGGTCAACTACTTCTGGCAAGGGCAAAAGGTCCTGGTCAATCTGAACAGCCTACAACCGCTCAAAGACCCCGCCCTGTCATGCAAAATCCGGTTGCTTGGCAGTTTGTTCCTCAATAAACCTTTCTTTCTCCCCAGTGGGCAGCTACGTTGACGCATGCTGGACAGTGTGGCCCCTCTCCGTAGGAAAGGATTCAAACACTGAGAGGCACTGAGCACAAGCTGGGTGAGCAGCGGTCCATCCACACCATGGAGGGTGCTCCCTGGCTCCCTGGCCTATCAGTTTCCACCTAAGCTCCAGCGCCTCCTATAGGAAGATGTAGGAAGTGAACATTCTCCTCCCTTATGCTCTCAATCATCCCGACAACCCCACCCGCCCCACCAAGATGACAGATGTCTGTCTGTGTGAATAGCTCTTGTATGGTTGAGGAAATAAGGTGAGGAGAAAGTCTGGGGTTCACAGGACTGATACAACTAAAGTTTCTGAAATCTCTGTTATCTATGGTCGACTGACTGTACAGGGGAGCCCAAAGATAGGAAGGGCCAGAGATAGGACAGCCTGGAGAAGTCAGCGCACTGCGGGTGAGGGCGTGGCTCTGTAGTGCGTGGCTCCGTAGTATGTGCCTGACCCTGAGTTTTGTTCCTCGGGGGCGCAAGCGCACGCATACACACACACACACACACACACACACACACACAGAGAGAGAGAGAGAGAGAGAGAGAGAGAGAGAGAGAGAGAGAGAGAAACAAACACACACACTCTCTCTGCCAAAACAAAGTGAAAAAATGCTGGAGTGGCTCAGTGCCAGCCTGCCCTCCCTCCAGGGGCAAGGCCCCGGTGCCACGCCCACTGTGGAAAATCCAGAAATGAACTACAGCAGGGGTAGGTAGCTAGTGTGGCACACCTGGGGCCTGCTCCGTGGTGATGATGGTCGTGGTGATGATGGTGGACGTGGTAGTCTCCTGGCTCTCCTCCGAAGCGGACCCAGTTAGCTCGTTGTCACCCTTGTCCAGTGGGCTCCCGGGGCTGCTGTCGTCAGGGGCCTGTGCAGGCTCCGGGCTGTTCGGGAGCATGGTCACCAGCGTGGTAAAGGGTATGATTTGCAGTGGTGCGGGTGCTGTGGGCTCTTCAGGATCCCCGGGCACTTGTGGCTTTGAGGTGGCCGAAGCAGGGGACCCTAGTCTCTGCAGAGTTGTCGGGGTGGCCTGGGGCCTCAGCTGCCTCCGGGCTGAGTTGAGCTGCTTCAGGGATGGTAGGCCCTTCCGGAGGGCTGGGGCGAGCTGGATGCTGGCCTCGTCAGGGAGTGCAGGGGGCAAGGACCCTTCCAGCGTTTCCAGTGTTTCCTGGGAGGGCAGGGGACCGGGGGCTGCGGACGTCACTCCTTCTTCCAGGTTGCTCTCCAGCGAGGCGGAGGGCAGGAGGTAGTCTGTGGAAGGGTGTGTGTCTCCCTCTGGACCACTGTCTGGGGAGAAAATATAGCCATTAGCTTGGACCTGCCTCCCCTCCTGACACCTGTGAAGGTGGCCTCTAAAGGTGACAACCCTCTTCCCTTCCCTTCCTTCCTCTTCTCACTTCCTTCTTTTCTTTCCTGAAGAGTTGGGGCTCATCATGCTGGAACCCACTAAGGGTTAAGACTAGAGAAGCTGAGGACAACAGCCTCATGGTGGTAGCGGGTGTAGGTCCCTCATGGGGGCAGCAGGGGCTCTGCGTGTGGACCAGGAACTGCCCAGGACATGGCGGGAGCCGCGGTTATTTGCCGATTGGTTCAGAGGCAGATTCATGAGGGGTGTGTGAATACAGGTGGAAGCCTGGTGCTGGGGATGAGGTTTGCCACAGAGCAAGGAGCGTGGAGGAGAAGGAATAGGGCAGAGCTGGGAAGGAGCGTTGGCATGTGGGGCCTGTGGACCTTGCTCTTCTGACTTATTTCTATCTTGAAATTAAAACGTGGTCCTTGAATGACAGTGGAGTTATGTCCTACTATGCTGATTGTGAGCCGAAGGCACACAGAGCACGCTCAACCCGCTCAGCTTCACAGCTTAGTGACCATGCACCCCGGAGTGAGTGCCCTTTGGTCACGTTGTTGACCCACATGTGACCAGTATTCAGCTGCCTGTGGCTCCCAGTGTCACTAGAGAAGACAGTGCCACCCATGGCCAGCCCAGGAAAAGATCTGAGTTCCATCAGAGGGTACGGGTGAAGGGGTACGGCTGAAGGAGGGGTTTGGCTGAAAGGGTATGGCTTTGGCCACATCGTTGGTTTTTTTTCTTCCAGTGGTTTAAAATTAGCACTTTATCTTTCTGTGGACAGAGGATTAAGATGTCCACACCATCTATAATGAACAAACAGCAGTACAGAGAAAGAAGACAGCAGGTTTGAATGTTCACGGGGAAAGCCTGGATTTCAGTCAGCCCCCTTAAGCATACAAACTTTAGAGCCGGACTGCCAAGTTTCTCTTTATTTTTCCTTGTAGAGACAGGGTCTCCCACAGCTCCTGTGGGCCTCAAACTTGCTATGGAGCTGAAGATGACCTAGGTCTCCTCTCTTCCTGCCTCCACTTCGGTAGGGGGGCTAGGATTCCAGGGGTGTGTCACTATGCCCAGTTTTAGGTGGTATTAAGGCTCAAACCCAGGGTCTCAGGCATGCTAGGTAAGTCCTCTACCCCACCGGGCCGCCTCCCCACCCCCAAACTTGTAAGTTTCCAATAATGACTTGGTCCTGTGTGACCTTGTGCATTGAGTCCCCAGCTCTCAGAAACTCGGCTTTGTTCCTTATCAAATAGTTACGGCAGATGTGCCAATTAAACGGAATGCCCATTCAACGTGCCTAGCACTAAACCCAGCAGAGAAGGAAAGCAGTAAGCCGAAGGAAAAGGAGAGGACATTAGAGATGCTGAAAAAAAAAAAAGAGACATGTTTCCTGCAGAAGTGAAATAAAGTACACCCGCCTGTTGGGTTATTTTCCCCACTGCTGTGGCCAAACACCCACCAAGAAGTTAGGGATACGCGGCTTGTTAGGGCTCACTGTGGAGGGTTCTGTCTACCACGGCAAAGAGGCATGGCGGTGTAGCTGACTGAGGATTGGAGTTCTTGAGACCTGCTGGTTCACACCTTGGCAGAGGGGAGGGTGTGAGGGTGGGGAGGGAAAAGAGAGAGAGATGCTGCCCTCAGCTGGCTTCCTCCTTCCCTGCTTCATATTCAGTTCAGGGACCCCCGTCATCCAATCCTGCTGCCCATATTCTGATGATTCTCTCCTCAGCTCATTCTCTTTGGAAATGTTCATGGCATCCGTCTCAGTTAGGGTTATTATTGCTGCGATATGATTGCATTTACACCATGACCAAAGCAGCTTGGGAGAGAAAGGGTTTATTTGGCTTCCAGATCATAGTCCATCATCAAAGGAAGTCAGGACAGGAACTCAAGCAGGACAGGAACCTGGAGGCAGGAGCTGATACAGAGGCCATGGAGGGGTGCTGCTCACTGGCTTGTCCCCATGGCTTGCTCAGCCTGCTTTCTTATAGAACCCAGGACCACCAGCCCAGGGATGGCACCGCCTACCATGGGCTGGGCCCTCCTCCAGCAACACTAAGAAAATGCCCTCCAGCTGGATCTTATGGAAGCATTTCCTCAATTGAGGTTCCCTCCTTTCAGATGACTCTATCTTATGTCAAGTTGGCCTAAAACTAGCCAAGCCAGCACATCTTAAATTGGAAAACCCTAAGCTGAGTTTTCATGAAGAAACACACAGTTTCTTCAATGAAGGGCTGGCCCAGCAGCTGCCCAGCAGAGCTGGAGAAATCCATTTCATTTCATCCCTAGATGCTCCCAGCTGCAGCTTCCTCCCTCAGAGCCCCTGTCCGCTCAGCTCTCTCTCTCTCTCTCTCTCTCTCTCTCTCTCTCTCTCTCTCTCTCTCTCTGCTGCTCACTGGAGCTGTCATCCCTCGGCAAACGGATGGATGTGCAGGGCTCCGAGGAAAAGGTCTGTGTCTCAGCCAGCACTTACCAGGTGCCAGCTGCTGCTGTCTCTCCTCATGGAAATCATAGCATCTCCCTCTGTGGGAAGCCAGAGCGGCATGAACAACCCCAACAGAGATCTTGAGAGATTCCCTCCTGTGGACAGAGGTCCTTGGTTTGACTCTTGACCCTTGTCCATTTCCTGCAGACAGACACCGACTGAGCCACAGCCTCTGGCCTGTCAGGTGCTGCCGTCCAAATTGGTTTGTGCAGCAGCTGGAATGTCTGGTTTACTTTCATGGAGCCGGTGCACGGGAGTGATCTTGGTGGATCCCAACAGTTACAGCTGGCTGCAACTCATACACCTGTTGGGCGATGCTGACCATCAGCCAGCATTCCCCCAAGGATGTCGGGGACTGGGAATCCAGGAGGAGGGGGTGGGTATGGGTGGCAAGAGAATAGACCAAGGTCATCTAGGAGTCAAACATGGATTCCTGATCCAGCGCTGAGACTTCAGAGATGTAGGTTCAAGGCCTGCCAGCTGCAGTGGCTCAGGGGGGAGCTGGCTCATTCACCTTTCTACAGCTCAGCTCCCTCTATAAAGAAAGATCCTCCGATCAGGGATGTGGGTTTGCTCAAAAAGCTGTGGTCCAGCACTCACCAGGGCTGTTATCTAGTGATTGATGGTGACTGTCTTAGTAGATGGGGGACTGAGAAAGAGGTCATGGGACTTATTTAGAGGAGGTTGACAGATCAGGGTACCCAGTCCAGCAGACCTAGCTGGCGTTGGATGTATAGCGTTTGGCTGTGGTCAAGATGGGGACCCTGAGCAGTGCTCCTTTGTGGGCCATGCTTTGTCTCTCTCTACAGGTCAGATGTGTAGCCAGGCAGGATGAAGTCAGGGATGCCAGCTCCTATACTGTGGGGGATGGAAGCAGCAAGTCCCAGACGGACTGTCGTGATGACTCTGCAGAGTCAGGCGATGTGACTGATGAATGGCCACATTGACTGATGAGCTGTTGGGTGCTGTTGAGCTAGCCCCTCATAAATATATCTTGTCTTTCTAATCATGGGGAGGATGGGAAGGGTGAGGAGGAGGAGGGGTGAGGGGGGGAGGAGGGGTGCAGGGAGCCCCGGTAAGTGTGGTTGGGTGGATGCGTGGTACCACAGCAGGGACAGGAGCAGTGTTTCACCCCTTGGCCATAGTGGCAGTGAGGGGCCTGGCCTTTACTCTGACCGATGTTGGACTGTGCTGGTGGCAGGGTGGGCATATGTGGTGTGCTGTTATCTCCAGTTCCCTCCCGCTTGGCATCCTTAGGCAGGAAATTATACTCCCGACCCTTAGAGGAACAGACAGAGGCCGGGGACACAAGGTGATTTTTAAGGCCATGCAGCAAAGCTAGGGTCAGTTCTAGGGTTACCTGTTCACCCTTTCTCCCCCCCTCCTTTGCCCCAAATCTATCACTCTGTCATTCAGTGTGACCACCACATGGCTTCAAATCCCAGGCAGGTCTCCTACCTCTATCTTCCTTAAGGAACTGGGGTGCTATATCATCTGGCATTCTGCCCCCCCCTTCAGGGTGGCCTTCTGGGAGTTCTCTCTCTTTTTAAGCCTTCCCCAAGATAATCCTACCCTCTTTCCAAACTCACACCTACCAAATCTGAGGCTACAGGAGTGCATCTTGGGAAGTGGAAAATTAAAAACAAAACAAAACCAAACCCTGCTGGTGATTAAAAAAATACAATCAACACATGTCACTTGTAGGTATTTATAGCTGTGGCTTTAATGGTCAATTTGAAACAACCTAGAAACCCCTGGACAAAGAGTCCCCATGAGGGATTGCCTACATTGGGCTAGCCTGTGGGCACGTGGGTGAGGAATTGTCTTCATTCACTTAACTGATGTGTGAATTCCCAGCAGTGCCCTTCCCTAGGCAGGAGGGCCTGAGCTGTGCCATAGAGAAGACAGCCCTGTGAGCACAAGCGAGTGAGCACTCATTGGCTGTGATGTCGTCATTGGCTGTGACGTCATTGCCACACCACATCCTGCGAGATGGACTGTGGAATCCTGACCCTAAACCAACCCTTTCTCCTCTGAGTTGCCTCCCCCCTCAAGGTATTGTAATCACAGCGGCAAGACAGGAGATTAGAAAAAAAACAGGCACAGTGTGGTAATTTGCAACAGTGCGCATTGATGAACCCAGAGCAGCCAGTGCTCCTGTCTTCTCACGCAGCTGGGGCGACCCCCAATTCCTGGTCCTCTTGCCTCCACTTCCCAAGTGCTGCTGCACCTGATATGTACAGTTCTAGGGATTGAACCCAGAGCTCTGTGCGTGCTAGTGGAGCATGTTACCGATGGAGCTGCATCCCTAGCCCAAACCCTGACCATTCCCACGTATTAGGAATCTTTGGATTCCCTCTCTTAAAAAAAAAAAAAAGATGCATTTGACGTATTTTATTCTCAATTATGTGCATACGTGTCTCTCTCTCTCTGTGTATGTGCATGTTAGTGCAATGCTGGAGGAAGCCAGAAGGGAGCACTGGATCCTCAGGAGCTGGAGTTACTGGCAGCTGTGAGCTACTCAATGTGGGTGCTGGGAACCAAACTCAGGTCCTCTGCAGTGAGCACTCTGGACACTGAGTGTCTCCAGGCCTTGGCCTCTCCTTTCAAGCTATTTTGAAGTATGTTCTAGGTTGTTTCAGGTTGCAGAGTCCCAACTGTGCCCCCAAACACCGTTGAGACCTCCACCCACATTTCTCTCTGTCCTCATCTCTACAGCTCACTTTTCTATTGCCATCTTGTAGGGGACCCAGAACACCACCATCACAGATGAGCAAGACCACGTGGAGTCTGCCTTCTGTGCTGGGCTAATCTTACTTTATGCTGCACACTCTAGTCCCACTCAGGCTCCTTTACATGTCAGAGTTCCTCTTTTGAGGTGGCATAGCACTCCACTGTGAACTCAGAGCATAATGGCTTCAACCTTCTGCCTGTTAGCAGCCATCTTCACTAGCCCAGTATCTCACTGACCATGTGACGTCTGTAGTCGGCACCAGCCTGCAGGTACCGCAGAGACACATTGCCTGCATTTCCTTTAAGCACTGCCCGGGATGAGGGGGTCCCAGACATAATGATAGATCTACCTTTATGTTTTGAGGAATCTCCAAACCCTCTCCATAATGGCCACACTGATCTGTGTTCCCGCAGCAGGGTGTGGGTGCTCCCTCTCCATGATGGCCACACTGATCTGTGTTCCCACAGCAGGGTGTGAGTGCTCCCTCTTCATACCCACGCCAGCATTTCTTGTTGTTATTAACCCATCTGTTTTGACAGCCCCTGTTCTGACTGGGTGGGTGACACCCTGGTGGAAGTCCCTGTGAATCAGGGAGGGTCAGAGAACTGCCCCTTTCTCTCTTGCCATGTAGTTCTCCTCGATTTCACCAAGCAGGTGGCATGGTGGGGCGGGGGCACTACAAGGTGCTCTGCCGAAACCTCCTTACCCTCAACAGGAGCAGAAGGAGATAGATGTTCATGTGAAGAAGGACTCCATGACTCCACCACCATCATACCCACCCTCTGGGGTCCTAGGATGCCAGGTACCATCTCCATGGCTAGAGCCCCACAGGAGGGGAGTCTGGCTGTCCTTCTCAACCTCTGTCGGTCCAAGGACCTTCTGATCTACAAAGGCCTCCCTCTCCTGTACTGAAGTGCTCTCCCCAGCACGCCAAGCAGATCTTGTTGGCTGGCTCCAAACTTCGGTGCCTGTAGCCCACCTTCCGTGTGGCCTGAGGTCTCAGCTCCAATGCCAGCTGGCTGAGCACTACGCAAAGCCGAGTCCCACTATACTCAGACTAAATTGGATCCCGGGCTTCAGAAACGCAGCGAGTTAATAACTCGCTCTAATGGGCTTTTCCCCAGGCCCCAGGGACCACTGAGTTAAATGCATTCCTCTATTTCAGAGCACTTAGAAATCTCAGTTACACTTGACAGATTCTTCCCTTATCATGTGCGCTCAGCACTCGGCCTGGGTGCTGTCAATCAACTCATCCATCCATCTGCCAGCCCTCCTGTGAAAGAGAGGCTGCAAACTTTCTCCTCTGGCCGACCCTCAGCACTGTGTGATATCGGCCCTGCTCTTAGGAGAAGATACATGTGGAAAACCTAACAGGACAGTCACACAGGAGTGTGAGCGTGTGTGTGTGTGTGTGTGTGTGTGTGTGTGTGTGTGTGTGCATGTGTGAGTGTGTGTGCATGTGTGCGTGTGCATGTGTGTGCCCGTGTGTGTGTGCGTGTGTGTGTGCGTGTGTGTGTGTATATGTGTGCATGAGTGTGTGTGCATGCATGCGTGTATGTGTGTGCATGAGTGTGTGCGTGCATGCGTGTGTGTTTATGTGTGTGCGTGTGTATATGTGTGTGTGTATGCGTGTATGCGTGTGTATGTGTGTACATGAGTGTGTGTGCGTGCATGCGTGAGTGTGTGCGTGTGTATATGTGTGCATGAGTGTGTGTATGCGTGTGTATATGTGTGCATGCATGCGTGTGTGTATGTGTGTGCATGAGTGTGTGTGCGTGCATGTGTATGTGTGTGTATATGTGTGCGTGAGTGTGTGTGTATGCGTATGTGTATATGTGTGCATGAGTGTGTGTGTATGCGTGTGCGTGCATGTGTGTGGTGTGTGTGTGTGTGTGTGTGTGTATGTGTGTGTGTGTGTGTGTGTGTGTGTGTGTGTGTGTGTGAGTATGTGTTGTTAATGAGACGCTCCCACTGTGGCTGCTCTCTCCAGGAACAAGCTGAGTGTCTGCCTTGCTTTGTCCCTCTGTCCCTCTGTCAGGAAAACAGTGCTCATCGGCCTGGGTCCTGTGAAGGCGGAAGTTGCTCCAACAGTGATAACAGCTCCCAGTAGAAGACACCAGCAGGGGTCGGCTGGCTTCACCAGGGAGGGGAGATGGGCCATGGTAGGAGCAGCAAGGCAAGCTGTGTAGGAGACACCATCATGTTTGGACTCCTGCAGTGCTGACATGCACCAGACACCCCATGAGCACCAAGGGAGTAAGGAGGAGGATTCAGACGTAACCAGGGGCTAAGGACGGTCCCCCGAGTCCATAAATTCTAGAATATTCTGAATGTGTCAGAGGCAGGGCAGGGTGTAAACATGGTATACAGGACCATGTCTCCATGCTCCATTCCAGCAAGTCAGTCTGCATCCTGGCCCTCAAGGCTTCTCCCAGGCCAGTTCTAGCTCCCTTCCACCACCCCCGGGCATTCGTTCCCTTTTTGATTATTGTACCAATGACACTCAGGAAGCAACGGAAGGAAGGGGTATTATTTCCCTCCTGGTTTAGAGTAAGGTCCTTCACTCTAGGAAGGCATGGCAGAGGGAGTGTGTGGCTGCCTGCTCATACCTCAGGGGACCAGGAAGCAGATGGAAGCAGATGCAGACTCTCAGCTCTGGTCTCCCTATTTCTGCTTTGTATTCAGCATTGGATACTGGGCCATGGGAGGGCGCTGCTCACATGCATGGTGACTCCCCTTCCCTCAGTTAACCCTCTCAGGAGGCTCCCTTGGAGAGGAGGTGTGCCTCACCAGCACCCCAGAGGTTTCTGATTTTTGTTAGCACAGTACTAATCGCACATAACGGGTTTCCTTATGTCATTGCAATTCATGTGTATAATGCATTTTGAGCATATTCACCCTGTTGATATAATGATCTTGCCCTCTGTGTCCTGACATAGATACCTCTTCTTAAGGAAAAACTCCCCCTTTCTCTCTCTCTCTGATTTCCTCTCACCCTCAAACCCCCACTCCTTCCTGGCTCTTCCTATCTTTCCCTTTATCCCTCATTATAATAAACCATTTCTCTCAGATGTAGCATCTGGGTTGTGAATGTCCACATGCCACTATGCCTGCATGGAGTGGGGTCGCCTACCAGCCTGCTGCCGCATCTGCCCAGCATGCCAGCATGGTTCCTTGTATGAGTGGGATACCCTAGCCTGGTCATCCCATTGTCCTCTCACATCTCCAATTCTGCTCACCCCCTTCCTATTTCCAGCCAGCCCCCGCTTCAACCTTCATGTTCCTTTTTTTTTTGGTTTTGGTGGTGACCCAATGTATTTCATAGGGTGACTTGAAGGAGCATGGGTAAAGGAAAGATAATTTTACAGGAGCGCGGTTGGGCTTCTCAGTGTCTACACCACTGAGGAGAATGTGTCTCCCACTCCTTAGGCATTTTTTTTTTTTTAACTCAAGCAGAGAATAACAATCACAAACCGGTTTGCTCAGGGACGAAATGAGTGGGTTCTCTTCCATTCTCTCTTTCTCTTTGGAGGAGAGCTGATTGCCAGCAAGGGGTAGGGGGTAATGGAAAGGTGGGTAGCTGGGATTCACTGTAGGGATGCAGGGAAAACCTGAGATCCCCTAGCCTTCCTTTTGTTTGTAGAGTTAGTGTGATCTCTATTGGACTGAGATGCATACAGGAAATGGACTGGTCAGCTGTGTTTCCAGCTGTGTCTGTGGGGGCCTGACTGAGAGGGGA
Source organism: Onychomys torridus (assembly GCF_903995425.1). NCBI lineage: Eukaryota > Metazoa > Chordata > Mammalia > Rodentia > Cricetidae > Onychomys > Onychomys torridus. The sequence continues at coordinate 40,465,785 of NC_050464.1, read as the reverse complement.
GAGCTGCCAGAATGTGTGCCTATCCCATGGCTGGAGGAACCAAGGGAGAGGAGGGAGCCATGAGCACAGGTGCCCTTCCCGCTTCCTGATGGGCAAGCTCTCTTTTCTGCCACACCCCACCACAGTGCTCCCACCCACCACAGACAGACTCCTCTGAGTCTGAGCCAGTTGCATCTTGTCTTGAGTCTAACACAGCCAGTGCCGGGACAGGAAGACCCACTCTCCTTGGTCTGCCTACCTTCAGAGGAGACACGGGAAAATTCTCTCTGTGCAGAGACGGCCTGCACATCTGAAATGACCACTGGAGGCGAGCTTTCCCGATGGCATGCTCACTGGCAGAGTGCAGGAGATGCCTGAGGTAAATCAGTGAGGCCCCGGGGTCACATCCACCCTGCTTACAGGTGGTCTTGGATGAAGCCAGCTTTTCATCTTTACCTAGCTCAGAAGACCTTGGCTTTGCCGAAGGAGGCACATATAGCAAGCGCGTGGGACAGCTCATCACTGTCAGCAGCTGTGATAAGACCTGCCTTAGGCCTGGCTCTCATAATGCTTCCAACACAACCATGGTGCCTTTATGAGCCACACCCCTTCAGCTCACTGTCTGCTCAACTTCAGATCCAGAGAAGAAATTCCACAGAAGGTTCCAGAGACCTGTCTCTGTGTCCTTACTGACATGTGGCATCTCCGGGGATTCGGCAGTCTTAGGTCCCACCCATCAATGTATGTCTCTCCATCCTCTCTTAATCCAGTCAGCCCCTGACTTAAGAGGTTGGTGCCTATTACAACTTTCTGATGGCGTGTAATCTCCCAGTGTTCAGAGGGAGTTGCCCTTTGAACCTGTTGCTGTTTTCTGGCTGATCTCACATACTTACAGTGCAGCTAGCTCCTAGGAAGCCATACTGTCCTTAGAGCAGCCAGAGCTCCAGGTCAGGGACATTAAGAGCATTTGGATTTATAATGTCTGTGATTTATTTTCCCCATATTAAATGGAGGGGTATTGGCATCCCATCCCTGGCATAGGCTTCTTCTCCTCTAGGATTTAGTCCCCACCCTTAATTCTCAAGACCACCAGCGATATCAGTCATAGCATTGGGGGCCAGGCTCTCCTCCATGCAGGCTTCTTTCCTGTTTCCCACCCCCCCCCCCAGAACACCCTCTTAAGGACAGAGCTTCTCTAGAACCTATCCCGTGACCACGGACCTGACACCTAGGCGCCCTGATAAACATTTCTTCATGGGCATACTCCTTGTGTAGACAGTAAGACTTGATGCCTTAGACAAGGCCCACTTCTGTCTAAATGACATCCCGTGGATGAGCATCCTGTGTATCTGGAAACCCAAAATGCCCCACATCACACCACAGATGGAAAATTTCATACCGAGGAATTTGGTTTTGTGAATAGCGTTATTGAACATATTGTATGTAAATAGCTTCAGGCTGTGTGTGTAAGGTGCCTTTGACATGGTACAGGGTTGCTTTTCAGTCTCAGCTCCACACCCAAGATAGCACACCATGCTTGTGTGTAAACAAACTGAAATAGGAGCCACTTCTGGCCCCAGGGACGCTAATATTGGTCAAGTCGGTTCCCAATAACCACGCTTCAGCTGACAGGCAGAGAGAGCAGGAGGCAGCCGAGTCACACACAGCTCCAGGCTGTGTCAGCAGGGCAGATGGACAATCAGCTGGTGCACGTCTTGCTTGGCTGTCATGGTTTGGGGCCCTGATCAGCATGCTGTGCTCGCAGGGGTGGGTGTGGTTGGGGGATTTTGGTGCCAGCACATGCCACTCTAAACCCAGCAGAGTATATGTGCAAATTAACCCCCAGGCTGCCCCCCAAGCTTGTGCAGGAGTCTGGAGGCTGCAGGGGACTCTGGCAGGTGCCTAGTGGGTAAGCCAACAGGGAATGTCACAGCGACAGGAGTGACTATTTGACCATTGTCCTCTCTGCCCTGGCTTCTTCCCAACCCACGGGTGTCCTTTGTAACTCATGCTGGGTTCAGAAATCCTGGACCATTCTTTATGTCCATTTACATTCCGTCAGCATGCTGGCTGGCCGCTGTGTCCCCTCTCCCTGTGAATAAGCCCAGAGAATTGTTGGCACCCTGTGATTGTGCCTGTGTCTTTAACCCTCATTAACAGGGCTGGCTCACTACAGTTGAACCCTCCTCTCCTGCCTCTCTCTCCAGCTCCTGTCATCACTCGCCTCCATTCCTGCCTCACGGTGGACTTTGTGACTTCTTACAGTATGGCTTCAAGGAGAAGACACAGTTGATTTGAGTAAATGAACCTCTGAGTGGCTGAGGGAAAGAGGAAGCCACCATGGGAATCCTATCAACATCAGACTGTCTATATTCCCACGAAGAGAAATCAGATCCATGAAGGAGGCCATGTGGTTCACAGGTGAGCGTCAAAGGCTCGAGTTCAGTTAGTGATTTGTCTCCTTCAGCCGTGAGCCTGGACTGGTAGGCAGAAACAAAGAGCCTCCAGCGTGCACATAAAGATGCATTTAGAGGTGCACTGAGCCAGGACGGCAGGGGAGCAGATTCCATCCCCTAAAGCCCCACTTTGTAAAATTAAGATGTTAATCTTTGCATCCTCATCCTGAAGCAAACACAAGGGTTGGGGCTGCATTCTGAGTTATGCGGATGACGGAGTTGTGAGGGACCAGAAGCGAAGCCAATTTACCTCCCTGCAGAGATGGGATGCTGTATTTGCTGATACAGGCAGGAGAACAGTGGCTCTGTTTCCTGTGAGTGTGAGAAATGAAGCTATTGTAACTTTCATTTTAGAGATGAGGAAATGGAAGAGCAGAGAAGTATGATCAGTTGGCTCTGTAGCCTCAAAACTGTCTGGATGAGGTGAGAGACTGGGCTGTGTCTGTCCCGTGCTCTCCCCTGGCCCGTCTGTGAATCCTATCCCAGCGGGGCTGTTTCCAGGGAGAATACAACTTTGCAAGTCATCTTAAAGGTCTCCAGGAACCTCCCAGGGAGTCCTGGGGCAATGGGGGTGCACACTGGCCCCTTCAGTAGCAGAGGGCAAAGTGCTTTAGCTGAGGATGTGACTTCAGAAAGAGGCGAAAAATAACCCATGGGACAGCAGAGTCAGGAGGCAGCTGTGGTGTGTGTGTGTGTGTGTGTGTGTGTGTGTGTGTGTGTGTGTCCACACCCACTTCTGACAGAAGGAGAATCTCCTTGGTAAGCCCCTCGGAAAATCTGACCCAGGCCTTGCAGAATAGTATTATTTCAAGGGGAAGTCTTCAGTGGGACAAAGGTTCAGTCGGCCCTTGACCTTTGTGTCTGTAGATAACATGTCCAAGTTGCAAGCAGCTGCAGGTGGAAGGTATTTGAACACGTATCTGTGCTGAGGCTGTGCAAATGTCCTGACAGTGGCGGCAACAGCTGTGTGACAGATTAGGTTGTATCAGCTGTGGTAAACTCTCTGAGGTGACCTGATGCACACGGGAGGTTGATGCAGGTTCTATGCAAACGCCACATTGTCTTATGACAGGGACTGCGTGTCTTGGGATTCTGACTTGTGGCAGAGAGGGGTAGAGAGGGCCCAGGAACCACCTGAACATCCTTACCTCCCTCACCCCAAACACAGATGTGTCCTTCACTTCCCCAACCCCTCTCCTAGACAAAATGCTTCAAGGTTTCCTGGTATTCATGTAGTAGATATAACTCTTTTCAATGACTAAAATAAAATGAATACTTGGCCCTTGACCTTAGTGTTCTCTAAGCCCTTAGGTGTGACCCACCTAAGAGTGTCCTGGCTATGTGGGGACCTTAGACCAGAGCAGTAGTCTGTGCTCACATAGGGTTTAGTGGTGAGGCCTTGGGGTCAGGGTTGCCTTGGCTTTTGGAGGGACTGGAGACTAAGGCCGACCCTGTTTATACAGCCCATCCTCTATAGAACCCCTGAATGCCAAGGGCAACAAGTATCCCTGGAGCAACACTCATTTGTGGGGTGGAGGGAGGGGAAAGAAGCCAGAGCTTGTTGCCTGTCCCCTTGGCTCTGCCCTGCCCACCTCTGCCTTTTGCTGATGATCTCCTGAATTCTTTTAGCCAGTTATTAACACTTATGGTAGTCTTGGTGAAACCTGCTCTCCACCAGGTATGGATTGAAGCAGGGCAAGGTGGGTCTCAGCACTGTTTCTCCACGGTTGCTCCTGACTCAAGTCGTGTGGTGATGCTGGGATGGTGGAGGTGGATGATGTTCAGAGCTCATGAGCCAAGCCCTCTTGCCAGGGGTATACATGGGCATTCATGGGTGGCTTCACTTACTCTGATACTTGTGGTGATATATTGTGTATCAAATAAAGCTTGCCTGAGGATCAGAGGACAGAGCCATCCACTAGATTAAACATAGAGGCCAGGCAGCCGTGGCCCATACCTTTAATCCCAGCACTTGAGATCTCATGCCTTTGCTACCAGTATTTGGGAAGCACAGACGCCATTAATCCCAGCACTAGGGAGGAAGTGGAATGGCTGGGTGGAGAAAGGCATATAAGGCGTGAGGAGACAGGAACTAGGCCTTTCAGCTAAGGACTCAGAGGAGTTCAGTCAGAGGATTTGTGGAAATAGGATCTCACCTTCCATTTGGCTTGAGGATTCAGCAGTGGCAAGAAGTTTCTCCAGTGGCTTGTTAAGGAACAAGATGTCTCTGATCTTTCAGCATTTACCCCAATATCTGGCTCTGGGTATTTTTATTGTAAGTCCATTTAGGATTCATGCAACAGATACTATTAGCCCATTTCACAGAAGAGAATACAGAGCCTCAGAAGTGTAGATGCTTATCCAAAACAGCATGGTGGACAGACAACAGGATGGGGTTTAGCATAATTTTCCAAGAGCCAGTGGGACAAAACCCAATGTTCCTTCCAGACTGATGACCTTGGGCAGGTGATTTTAAGGGGAAATTTCTGTTTTGAGGCTATAGCCTCAAAATTTTATTATAATAAAAATATTCTGGGGCTTAGAAGGAGAAATGATTGGGTCTTACTTGGGGGTTCACTTAACAGATGTGGAAACTGAGGTTTAGAAAAATGAGTTGCTATCACCAAGTTCTGGAGGCTGGCTCAGGACTGCCTGGGCTGTGTCTGACCCTGGGCCAGTGTCCTTTTCCCACACACCTTTCCTGCAGCCGTTCTTCTGGATCCCAGGCTCCTCTTCCTCTCCCTGGAGGATATCTCTGCTGGTTTGATGGTTCTGTTTCTCTGCATGAGACTTGTGACATTCGGTTGGTGCTATGGGTCAGGTAATTCAACTCCTGGAGCCATGTGGAAAAGGAGACTGACTCATGGCCTTGGCAGACAGCATCAGCATGGTGGTGACAGATGGGGCCACGTGCCTATTAGCCTCACGAAGACCCCATGTTCTCAGTCACTTTTGATCAGAGGCCACAGCAGGAACAGCACAGTGTGTCCATGCTGTGTAAGTAGCAAATGACAGAGGCTAGGAGCTTCTGGGGTGGAGGTTGGGGTTCACCTGGCATTTCCAGAGGGACAACAGAAACATGATCATTTGCTCCGATGGCTAAAAAACGTCAGGCTTGCAGTGAGCACCCTGGGCCAGTGTGGGTGACACTTTCTCCACCTGCACTCCAGGCATGGTGTTTCTTGAAACAGCTGAGAGCTTTAAGTGTGGAGTCTGAGGATGTCTGGGAACCCTATGTTTCTCGCAAGAGTCCCCCCCCCCAGGGTGGTATTGGAAGCATACTGCTGACATTCCAAGTTAGATACTGGGGGAATGGGGCAGGAATCTTACCTAGGCCAGTCACATCCCATAGCCCAGTGAGAATCACACCACATCCCACAGTACAAGGCTTTGTCCAAGGCCAGCCCTCTGCACTCCCTCCCAGTCATCACAGGACATTTTTCACACCTGTACTGTGTGTGGTCTTGTCCAGCACTCTGAGTCCTGAGCCAGAACCTAACAGAATTGACATTGCTTATCTCATCTGAGAAATGAATGAGTGGGGGCTCCTGGGGGGTTGAAGGGCTACCCCAGAGGCCCCCATCACACAAGTAAGCCCGTTGTCGTTTATTCCTTCCTTTAAGGGCTCCTGTAGTGACTTCTGCGGCTGGTGGTTTGCAGCTGGGGTGGTTTTCCATGGTCATGGCGGGAGACAATTTTACCTGTCCGGCTGGGGTAGGGGGCTCTTGACATCAGATGGGCCAGAGCGCTGCTCTGTCCTACAGTAGGAGGGACAAGTCCTTCCCCAGTGAAGAAGGAACCAGCCCAAATGTACACTGTGACCAGGGGAGAGGTCTGGACTGTGTGACCCCTGCTCCTGTGCAAGCAGATTCGAGGCTGACTTCATTAGCTGGCTGCATTTTATTCTCCCACGGTCTCTGGCCAGATGAAGGCTACAGAACCCCTGGGTACCAAAGGAAGCTTTGACTGAAGTGGAGGAAAGAAAAGTTGGGCTCAGGGGACAGATCACTTTGTTGGTAAAGGGCTGAGAAATGAATGAACGAGGACTGAGTTTGATTCCAGAACCCACCTAAAAAAGCTGGGCATAAGCTGGGCGGCGGTGGTGCACACCTTTAATCCCAGTACTCGGGAGGCAGAGCCAGGCAGATCTCTGTGGGTTCAAGGCCAGCCTGGGCTACAGGGCGAGATCCAGGACAGGCACCAAAACTACACAGAGAAACCCTATCTCAAAAAACCAATCAAACAAACAAACAAACAAAGCTGGGCATGGTGATACATACTTGGGATTCCAGCACTGTTCCTGCAGAGGCAGGAGAATCCCTGGGTTTACTGGCTAGTCAGTCTAGCCTGTTACTAAGCTCCAGGCTAGTGGCAGACCCTGCCTCAAAACAAACAAAAACAAAAACAAGGTACGTGACCCCTGAGGTTGACCTCTGGTCTCCACACCCATTTTACCATACTTACGGTAGGAATGTGGAAAGGAGGGAGGAGAGAGAGAGAGAGAGAGAGAGAGAGAGAGAGAGAGAGAGAGAGAGAAACAGGGACCATCATTTAAGAAGCCCTGACCTTGGCTGACCTACTCCCATTGCTGAGCCTGTTTTCTCCCAGGTAACACAGGAGGCAAAGTGGGATGTGTTCATAGAGTGGGGAATGGGATGTGTGGATGGTGGATTGGGATGGACGAGGGTAGTTTGGCCACTGTGAATTCTTCCCACCACTTTAAACTGGTGTCAGGATCTAGTCCAGCCTGCTGCTGCAGAGGATGACCTCCTTTGGAAGGGAGATAGTTGCTGAGGGGCCGCTCCAGTGCAAGACAAGGCCGTGGGAAGGTTTGGCCAGTCTGTTTTCCTGCCTCAGCAGCCAGATCCACTCCCAAGGCAGTGGAAAGCTTCAGAAGGAAATTGGATTGCAATTTAACTGATGGCCTGGAGGATGTGCTACGGTCATTAAGCTGCCACGGAAAGCCAGCCATTGTTCTGTACAGCGCCACAGAGCTCTGCTTGGATGACACCACATACGTGTGTGTGTGTGTGTGTGTGTGTGTGTGTGTGTGTGTGTGTGCATGTGTGCAGGTGTGCCCAGTCTCCTCCTCACTGGGCCCACTGTGAGCAGGAGCATGTCTCTGATGCCAGGGGAACCCCAATGGCCACCGTCACATCACATGCTTTCCGGGAGGACCTTGAATCCAGCAGCCCCCAGCTCTGCCTCTCGTCTCTCATTCCTCTCCAGCCCCCAAACCTGCAGCCTGGAAATGCCCTCTTCTCAGACCTTGTCATAGTCGCCTTAAGTGGCCTCTACAAAGTCTCCACCAGACTCCTCATTCCATCAGACCCTGGGAAGCCCTGCTGTGAGTTTCCAGATGCTCCCTGGTCAGAGTTCTGACAAGTCTCAGAGCCAAAAGAAAATACCCCCAGCTCTGTTGAAATCTCTGTTTTCCCAGGCCTTTGCGTACAGGTGTTCCTTCTGTTCTGTTCTCTTTATTCATGGCTCACTTTTTTTTTTTTTTTTAACGTATTGTAAAATAGCATTTCCCAAATTTCCAGTGTTATTCAGATCTGGCTGAAACCTTTAGCCTGGATGTCAAGGTTCTGAAGGGAAGGTCTTGCAGCCAGCAGTGACTGGGTAAGAGAATGTGAGGCTCGGGTTTTCTCATCTGTGAAATGGGTGTGTGTGGGACACCTCTTGGAGTGGTTGAGAATTAAATGGGCAGACCCCTGTCCAGAGCAGGAGCATGGGGATCCTAGGCAGCACTGACTGTAGTGACAGATTCCCACATGGTTTCTGCTCTCAGGACCTTTTTCTCACTGCCAGCCACGAGTTGGGTTGATCTAAAGTCAAATCCCTTTGGAAGAGAGATTCTCTCTTCCTAGTGAGTCTACAGAACCTCAACTTCATTCACTCATCTACCCATCCACCCATCCACCCATCTACCCATCCACCCATCCACCCATCCACCCATCCACCCATCTACCCATCCACCCCATCCACCCATCCATCCATACATCCATCCATCCACCCATCCACCCATCCATTTATCCATCCACCCAATCCACCCATCCATCCATCCATCCATCCATCCATTCACCATCCATCCATCCATCCATCCATCCATCCATCCATCCATCCACCCATCCACCCATCCACCCATCCATTCACCATCCATCCCATCCACCCATCTACCCATCCATTATCCATCCATCCATCCATCCATCCATCTGTCCGTCCGTCCATCCATCGCTTTCTTCTTTTAATTAGTTTCCAGCTCAGCTCCTGTCCCTGACACCGAGCTTAGAAGAAGCCAGACAAGGACCAAAACCCAGCCTTGGTGACCTTGGTACCTGCCCTGGGATGGTGGGGATGGGAATGTCTGTGATAGCTGCAGGCTCTCTATGTCTCTGTCTCTGTCGTCTCTGAGTCTCAGTCTCTTTCTCATCTCTCCCTGTCCCTCAGTCTCTCTCCCTCCCCCCAGCCCTCCTCTCTCTGTGTGTATGTGTCTTTATTTTAGGAGCCTCAGACCAGGGGGAGGGGTGCCTGTTTGCTGAGAAGGGAGGGGCCTTGTGAAGCCTAGAGTGGACCACCCCCTCCTCTCATCCCTGTTTCTATCAGCTCCCGGGACAGAAAAGACACCCTGACTACATGAAGCCAACTCTATGTAGCCCAGCCCTCAAGGAGACAGAGTGACCTGGCTCAGCTACCTGCAGGACTCAGATTCCCAGCGCCCTGGGCAACACTTGGAGAGCTGGTTAATTTCTTGGAGAAAAATGGTGAGCCAGGCTGCAGGCTAGCCCACTAAGGTGAGCCAGGCTGCAGGCTGCTGGGCGACTGCTCTCCCAGGTTCTCCCCTTGTAGGATCCAGGCAGAGAGGGAGGCAACACAGGGCTTCAAACAGCTAATCTCTTTTTAGGGAAGATGCCATCGTCTCAATTAAAACGCAGACCAGAATATTTAATGGCACGGAAATTGATTTAGATGCTATTTAAATAATTTCCCCCTGGAGAAGATGGGAATTACTTGGCCTAATTTTCTGGAAGCATCCATTTCCTTTACCACTCAGAACTTCCACTCACTGCTCCGTTCACCAGGGTGAACTGCAGTGCGCATCAGCCTCCAGGGACTCCGGTCCCGCAGGAGGACAGAGCTTAAGGGGTCAACCGGTGAGGACAGGGTGCCTCAAGGAAGGCTCTGGGCGCCTCACCCTCACCAGCTCCCCGCCCCCTCCCCCATGTAGTTCCGGAAGGCCCAGTCACAGGGAGGAGCTTGGGGGTGGGGCTGGTGAGGCATGGTGGTCCATGATGTCATCGAGAGTGGGCGGGGCAAGTGGAGGCAGTCTCTGCAGAGGGTATATATAGCATCTCAGGCCACCACACAGTAGCCCACAGGATATTGGGGGTGTTTCTGAGCTGTAAGAGGATGCAAGGAGAGTTGGAAATGGATCTGTGACTTGCTCTTTGGGTCACAGCAATCTGTGAAGAGTCTAGACTTGGCCTCCCATTACTTTCGATTTTCTTTTCACAGTGGAAAGTACAAGGGTTCAAAGTACAAGAGGGCCAGATTATAGCTCATGGACCGAATCTGGCCCTCTGACTGTTTGTACAAATAAAACTTTATTGGGACATCGTGTGCTTTTCCTTTTAGATGCTGTCTGTGGCTACCTTCCTGTTTCCTCAGCAGTATCAGGCAGCCTAAACTATTTGCTGTTTAGGAACATCCTGCCAATCTCTGTTTGAAGTATAAACATATGAAAATGGCTATTTTAGAGGGCTGTTTTATTTTATTTAGTTAAAAATTTTAAAAGGGAAAATCCTGTCAATTTCATGTGGCTGGGCCTAAGATCCCACTTCTCAGAGAGATCAAATAATGGGCCCAGGGCTGTACAGCTGGAGAACAGAAAGATGAGGTCATCAGCACAGAGACTCCGCTGAAGCCAACGAAAGGGCCCTGCTTGCTTTCTGTATCTCTCCAGTCTGTGCTCTGTGGTCATGTGACTGCCCCCCCTCCCCAACCACCAGATACCGACTTGTTCCTGAAGCCCTGCATTGCTTGCCTTGGAAACACACCCCTAGAGCATGCTGGGACTGCAGAATGGGAAGGACCCTGGCTGACTCTTTGCTCTGACTCAGTGCTGTGGCTGGAACCCATGCTGGGAGTTTCAGGTCTTAGCAAGGGGAGTTGGAGCATGGTGCAGAGGAAAGCATGACCAGACCAGCAAGGGGCCCTCCACCCTCTGCTTTCTGGCTACAACGTAAAGGGGTAAGAGGTGCAGCAAAAGCCTGGTCCAGACGGGAGATGCTGAAGCCACGAGACTCAAAGGGCTGTGAAAGTCTGAACGGGTTGGTTTGGAACCAAGGGTCTTAGGATTCAGTTGGATGAGGTGTGGGGGTGAGTCTTAGAAGGGGGCAGACAGTAAGACTTCACTGGTGGGGTGGACACTTTCCTGAGACAGCACTCACTGAGCAAGGCACAGCTGGGGGATGGTTGAGCACGCCTCCTGGGTCGCTACAGAAAGTAGAAACTTTCAAATAGTCTTGGGGAAGGTCAAGTGGAGGCAACATGTACAGTGCTGAACACAGCCTGTGTGACTCCAGAGCATGGTTAAGAAGAACACTAACAAAAGCATCAAGGCGGGGTGGAGATGATGCTGGCACCGGAGTCACAGTGACAATCTGCAGATTTGTCACTCACTAATTCACAATGGACACCTCATCTCAATATGGCATGCTCATGCACCTGCATCCATGCTTAATCCCTACACACTCTGTGTCTTCCGTGGGCATTTCTCCCACAGCTACGTGGTCAACACCGTCTTCCTCATTCAATTCTTAGATTTGTGAGAACAAGGGGCTGTGAGCTGTCTCTCTATCCTGCATTGTGGTTCCTCACAGAACAAAAAGTACTTAGGAAATGCTTGTCAGTCACCAGGTATGTGCCTGCAGTGGGTGCTCATTTATGGGATCACGTGATTGATTCCTTCATCAGGTGTGTGACAACCCTGAACATGTCACATCAGGTAACGGGGAATGATTTTTCTCACTCCAGTCCCCTTGGGAAAATAATTTTGTACTTGCTGGAAACAGAACCAGGAAAGTAGGTGTTTGCCTAGTCACACCCAAGTCACAGCACAGTATTTTTCTTCAATAGCACACAAATCACAAATTCTCACAATGTTTTTTCAGTCAAAAAAATAAACCAATGCTAGGTGGTGGTGCTACCTGCTTTAACCCCAGCACTTGAGAGGCAGAATCAGGCAGATCTCTGAGTTTGAGGCAAGCCTGGTCTACAGAGCAAGTTCTAGGACAGCCAGAGCTACACAGAGAAATCCTGTCTTCTAAAAACAAAAACAAAAAACAAACAAACAAAATAAGCTATGAGGCCCAGGAGACAGATGAGGGGAAGAGTCAACATTCCAGGGGCAGAACAGGAAGCCCTGGAACAGGATATTTCTGACAAGGCAGCCCTGTGTGAAGGACAGGGACCCAAAGATATGGTGGCCTTCAAAGCTCCTACATCTCTGTTAAGATACCTGACAGACCAGTATCCTCTTTGTCCTTATGACTTCTTACTTTTCCATTTTCAAACCTGATTTTTCATGATTTCAACTCAGTCTTGACTCTTCTTTCTCCTTTGGATCTCCACCTTTGCTCCCCCCCACACCCCCGGGATGTGTTCAGAATGAAAGCTACCCAGAGCAAGGACTTTCCCTGCTGTGCTCTCACCAGCCTCTCAGATGGCCCTTCAAAGCAAAACTACTTTGAAATAATTTCTCCAGGCATGGGATGTTGGTCTTCATCCCCAAGTTTGCCAAGTTCTGAGAGCAGGGGCACTCAGTGTCCCCCACTCAAGTAGTGTCACTCCCTTTTTGTCTTCATGTGATACCCCCAAGTTACCCCAGAGATCTCTTCTTTCTCCCATTTTTTGGTGAAAGATTATTTCTCTAGTCATTCCAGCTTTTGGGTTAGACAGCCTGTCAGAAGCCAGAAATCTCAGACCTGCCTATTTCCATTCTCACGGCCAATCACAACACTTGCTTTTCTCATTCTTGTAATGTTAACATTTGCCTCACCACCTAGATGTAGCCCAGGCCAGTTTCAACTCCTGATCCTCTTGCCTCAGCTTTTCTAGTAACTGAGATTACAGACAGGCACCTCCTGCCTGCCCTTAAATGACCACCATCTCTTGCCCAGATATTCACAGCAGCCTCCCATGGTCTTCCTGGACTCAACCTCTCTCTCAAAAGACTCTATTTCCATGGTTTGCTCAAACCCTTTAGATTTGGGGCTGAAGAGATGGCTCAGTGGTTAAGAGCATTTGATAATCTTACAGAGGACCTGAGTTTGGTTCCCAGCTCCTATGTCAGGTAGTTCATAATTGCCTATAAATCCAGCTCCAGGGGATCTGATGCCCTCTTCTGGCCTCCTCGGGCACAAACATATGTATGTGGCATATACATACTTACACACACAATCTTTCACACACACACACACTCTCACACAACTCACACATACACATTAGTAAAAATAAAATGAAATTCTCTAGACTTTCCTTTGAGAATGAGATTTGACTCTTTCAAACCATGTGCACAGGGCTTTCCATGGCAGCCACTGTAGCCTCAGCTTTCCTCCCTAGCCCAGACACTTCACCCATTGGCAGAGTTAGATATTCCAGACAGGTGAGTTCTACAGTATGGTGGTTGGAAACAAAAGTCCAGGATTCCAGACAGACCAGCAGTGAAGCATGAACACAGAGCGGCAAGAGAATGCAAGGAAGTACGTGACCGTGCCGTGGACACTTAGCAAGAGAGTGCAGGAGAGGAGAGATTGAAGCCAGAAAGGGAGGGAACTGCAGTTCCAGTGTGCTGCAGGAAAGTCCCCCAGGAGCCTCCCTGCTCGCTCTTTCAGAGTGACACACAGCTGGGTCCTCCCACTACTTCCAGTGATGCCAACTTGGACTCAGTGCTACTGCTGCTGACGGGCCGTCCACCCTGAGTGCAGCCGTCCACCCTGAGTGCAGCCGTCCACACTGAGTGCAGCTGTCCACACTGAGTGCAGCTGTCCACACTGACTGCAGCCGTCCACACTGAGTGCAGCCGTCCACCCTGAGTGTAGCCGTCCACACTGAGTGCAGCCGTCCACACTGAGTGCAGCCGTCCACCCTGACTGCAGCTGTCCACACTGAGTGCAGCCGTCCATACTGAGTGCAGCCATCCACATTGAGTGCAGCCGTCCACACTGACTTCAGCTGTTCACACTGAGTGCAGCCATCCACAAAGAGTTCTGCTGTCCACACTGAGTGCAGCCATCCACACTGAGTGCAGCCGTCCACCTTGAATACAGCCATCCACACTGAGTGCAGCTGTCCACACTGAGTGCAGCTGTCCACACTGAAGCCATCCACACTGACTGCAGCTGTCCACACTGACTGCAACTGTCCACACTGAGTGCAGCCATCTACACTGAGTGCTGCCATCCACACTGAAGCCGTCCACACTGACTGCAGCCGTCCACACTGAGTGCAGCCGTCCACACTAAGCACAGCCGTCCACACTGAGCGCAGCCATCCACACTGACTGCAGCCGTCCACACTGAGTGCAGCCATCCACACTGACTGCAGCTGTCCACACTGAGTGCAGCCCAGCATAACTGACTATGCAATGGCTGAAACTGAGAAACGGCAGCAGAATCATCCCTGGTGCCAAGGCCACCAAGGGTCATGGTTTGACCGGTTGCCATGCACATGCAAAGGGACCCATGCAGCTGACTGCTCGGCACAGAGAGTAACTCAGCACAGTGTCTTGTTGTAGCCGCAGCTGACCTTAAAGGGAGAGACCAGAAAATCCCCGGATCTCCTGTCACATGCTTCTCTAGCCACAGACAATCATGTGGGTCCCAGGTGTTGATGTAACCCTCAGTGCTGAGTCTTAGCTGACAAAATTCTTCTACCTGCCTTTGGCCAACTTTCTCCATCATTAGTCCATTGAACTCACTATTTGATGCTTTTTAAAACTGAAAAACAAAACACAAAGCTAAAACAAAAACCCCAAAACGATTGGAAACAAACAAACAAACAAACAACAACAACAACAAACAGCCCAGCGGTCAGGAATCTGGGTTTAGCTCCACTTCCTATAAGCTCTGTCTGAAACCCCTTACACATATGTTTTCTCCCTTAGACACGGGGTAAGAAACACTTCTCCATCAGAAGGCCACTGTGGTGCCGGTGAGTGGATCCCCGTGGACTTGCACACTACCTGTGCCTATTCCAATGCCAGCACATGGTGTTATCCTTGCCAGGAGCACACCAGACCTATGTCTTCCACTGCACCTGCCTTCATAATGCCTCTTCTTGACTCTTCCTTTGGCCCTTGGGATTCTTTATCTAGATCTGGGGTTCCTTTTATGTTTTGTGACAAGGTCTCACTGTGCAGCCTAGCTAGTCTAGAACTCGCCATGTAGACCAGGCTGGCCCCAAAGCCTTAGAGATCTGCCTGCCCATGCCTCCTGAGTGCTGGGATTAAAGATGGGTGCCACCACTCCTAAATGGTGTTCTGTTTTAAAATGTGGATGAATGTGTGTGTGTGTGTGTGTGTGTGTGTGTGTGTGCGCGCGCGCGCGCGCGTGTGCGCATCCATGTGGAGCCCAGAGATCAACCTTGGGTGTCATCCTCAATCACTTGACATCTTTGTGTATGAGTCAGGGTTTGTCACTGACCAGTCTCACTGGCCAGACTAAATGGTCACCTCCAGGTGCTGCCCATCTCTGCCCTCCTGGTGCTGGGATGACAGGCAGGAACTGCTGCTCCTGGCTTTATCGTGGGTGCTGGGGATGGAATGCAGGTCCTCATGATCACCCGACAGGCATTTTGCTGACTGAGCCATCTCCCCAGACCCAGATCTGGAGTTTTTAAACATGGGGCTCATGTTTGCTTTTCAAGGTGCTTGGCAGATGCACCCATCAGGAGGCTAAGTGCTGTTATTTTGCTTCCTCTGTGCCTGGTACGTGTGGTGCCTTCAGGTCACATCTGTGTGACGAATGGAGAGCTGTACACCCTCCTCTGCAGAGCCTGGACAGGCTTCAAAGGTAGGGGTTGTGCCCTCTCCCGACCTCGTTCCCTGCCACTCTGCACTACACAGGGCTGGGTAGATACTCACAATAGACATTTTAGTTTGAACCAACTGGAAATGACAGGCTCATTCCAGGAGTCCTCCCATGGCCATCTCAATGAGGGGAGAGAGAGGCTGGCTGGCAGAGCACATAGATAAAGCGGTGTGGAGTTGGCAGAAACATTTATCCTTCTGAAAGAACTAAGGCTAATCTCGAGTGAGCAGTCTGGGTGGCTTCCTGTTCCTAATACAGATGGTATCAGGGTCAGATGTGATAACCTCCTGAGGTTTCTGTGAGACACCGGATGCTGTCTGGAGCTAAACACTTGCCTTCCTCCCGGATCTGCAACTCCCTGTCACATCACAGTGTCTGACACTGGACTGCAGGGACCAAACAGGTTTTCCACACAGGTTAGAGGTCAACACCTGAATCCTTTCCCCAGGGCTTCCTGCTTTGGTCCAAAACCTCAGCATTCTCTCAGCCACCTTAAGTTAAAGAATCTGTCTGTCTGCCTGTCTGTTTCTGCTTGCCTGCCTGCCTATCATCCATCCATCCATCTATCTCTCTATCTCTCTATCTCTCTATCTCTCTATCTCTCTATCCATCCATCCATCCAGTTAGCTAGCTGTGGGAGGTGGGTGAGCAGTCCTGAGCAAATGCCTAGGGAACGGATCCATGCTCCCTGGAATGGATCCATGCTCACCTTTCTAGGGCAGATCTTTCATCACAGTTGACATGAATTCCTTGCTTGCTTGAATGTGCCTTCTATTTTGGGATGATGCAGAAAACAGGCCCCCCCCCCCCCCCCCGGCTGTGGCCCCTTCAACCTAGGATTTATCACCCTCCAGAATCAAGAGCCAAGTCAACTCCTGCTCCTTATAAACCAACCACTCCCAGGTTTTCTGTTATCGTACCACACAATGAATGGAGGTACTAGGTCTGGGACAAGCCTTACACTTTGTGTTTCTAATCAGTCAGGGCCAAGGTACTGCTGCTGTGGGGTCAGGGGTCCCACTATGGAGTGAGTGCCTCATGGAAGCAGTTACCCGCTTCATGGAAGCAGTTACCCGCAACCTCATGAGTATGTGAGAGCAAGCTGGAGGCCTTCAATAGCTCTGTGGTTTGGATGTCTTCACGGGCTCACGTGTTTGAGCATTGGTCCTAGGAAGTAGGTGTGGTAGTTTGACTGTAATTGGCTCCCATACGCGCACACAGAGTGGTACAAGTAGGAGGTGTGGCGTTGTTGGAGGAAGCATGTCACTGTGGAGGTGGACTTTGAGATCTCATTTATGCCCAGTGTCTCAAGCCACTTCCTGTCGCCTGTGGGATCCAGATGTAGCTCCTTCTCCAGCACCATGTCTGCCTGCATGCCTCCATGACCTGCTGTCATGATAATGAACCAAATTTCTGAAGCTGTAAGTCACCCAATTAAATGTTTTCCTTTTTAAGAGTTGCCATGGTCATGGTGTCTTTTCACAGTAATAGAAATTCCAACTAAGGTAGCAGGGGTGTTTGGGAAATCTGAAAGCCCATGGGGGGAGGAATCTCAATGGAGGAAGCAGGTCATTGAGGGGTGGGATTTGAGGTTTTATAGCTAAGATCAGCTTCTGTCTGTTTTCTGCTTCCCCTGTTGGGGACATGGTATGACACCTCCTCATCCTCTGGGTGCCCTGCCTTCCCCGTCATGAAGCAATGGCCCTTCTTCCTCTAAAGCCAGCATCAGCTCATCTCTTGTTTCCCTTTGTGCTTGGTCACAGTCTGCAAAAGAGACCAGAACAAACCCTGACGTCTGGGTCATCCCCTCAACCAGGCAGCCTCTGGAGGGGACCATGGAAGCAAGGAGGGATCTTCAAGGTGATGACCTCCAGGTGGCTCCACCTTGCAGACAAGGGCATGGTGGACAGAAGTCTGAACAGCCAGAGCATTCTGTTGCTGTGACACCGTCGGGGCTGTTTAGATTTAGGACTCTGGGAACAGAAGGCTGCTTTGCATTCAGAGCTGGCTCTTCCTCTCTAGCATCTCTGCGGGACAGCTTTGCCTACTTGTCAGCTTATCTCCCGGTCCAGTCCCTTTGGTGCCTTCTCCTAGCACAACACTCCCTCCCCTCCATAGGCAGCACCCTCTTATCTGCTCCCACTCTTAAAGCCTCAGACTCTGACTTGGTTCTCACATCTCTGCTCCCCAGTTTTATCTCTGCCTGTCCCTTTCCCTGGCTCCTTTTGTGAGCAGAGAGTGCAGGAGGGGGCCAGGGTGACTAAGACAACAGGTCATTCTCTACAATAGAAGCTCCCCGCTTCCAGCCCCTCCCTCCCCACCTGATCTTCCTGAGGACTTCAGCTTGATCATCTCTCCCTGGAGTCCCAGGGACCAGCTACTCCTCAGGGACCAGCTACTCCACAGGAACCAGCTACTCCACAGGGACCAGCTACTCCACCGCCATGCAACACTGTAAAACCTAGAATTTTAAAACAGACTACCCTTTGTCTGTCCAGCAGGGCCATAGGCTGTGTGAAGGTGAGACTCTGTCTATCTCACATACTCTATTTCCCAAAGCCTGGTTAGTATGTGTTCTGTTCAAATGCTTCCCAAGCCTGCTCTAAAACATCCTTTGAGGGTGCTGGCACCTGCTGCAGCCTGCTCCAGCCTGTCGACCCCTGGCAAGGTCCCATGTGCTGCAGACGGTAGGCTTGCACCTCTCTAGTATCCCAGCAAGGAGCTAGGGCCAAAGGCATACCCCAGCAGCCTGCAGAGCTTCAAAGACGCCCTCCTGTGCTGAAAGCTAGCTACTCGCTTAGCTTGTTGCTTCCTGGGGCTGTGTTCTAGACTCTTCTCATCAGGATTCTTGTCCTAGTCAGTACTAACTATCAACTTGACAATCACCTGAAGAAAACGAACAAAAAGGAGTTTGTCAGGTTGGCCTGCGGGTGTGTCAGTGAGGGATTGACCTGATGTAGGTGGCTCGAGTCCACTGTGGGCGGCACCCTTCTCTAGGCAGGTGGGCTTGGGCTGTATAAGGAAGCCAGCTAGCCATAAGCCCGAGAAAGCCAACAAGCAGCATCCTCCACAGTTTCTGCTTCAAGCGCCCGCTTGAGTTCCTGTCCTGACTTCCCTCAATGATGGGCTGTGACCTGGAAGTATAAGACCAAGAGCCCTTTCCAGCCCTAAGCTGCTCTTGGCCAAGGTGTTTCATTATAATGATAGAAACTAGAACAACTCCAGACACCTCCCTTCTCTAGGAAGCCCCCATGGGACGGATGCTCAGGTCTCTGACCTCACTGCTGGTCTGAAGGGGCACTAATAGGGGCCCTCACCACATGCCAGGGTTTCCCTGGGCTCCTCTCTGTCCTGTCTACTTTTCCATTCTCCTCTGCTTTTTCGGCTCCTGTCCCCAGTGCCACCACGTGGCTGACTGACGAGCATCTTCATTCACAGCTGTTGCTCCTGTCCATCCTTTTTCAAGCATGGACTCCTTGGAGGAACAGAAGTCCTTGGGAGGCCAGGAAGCTCTTAGAGCTCCTTCTGACCAGAGGTGCCCAGCGATCTCCAAGGGGCCTTTCAGATTCAAAACAACCCCGCCCACTCATGTCACCTGGGCTATTGGTGTAAACATCCTAAGCTAATTTAGTCCCAGAAGTGTGGCCGCGCCAGGGCATTTTTGGGTGCCCTCTACGAAGGACATTTCGAGTTCTCACTTGTATTGCATCCTTGAAAGATTATCTAATACTGTCTCTGGTGTGGATATCATCTGTATTTAAAATATCATGTAAAACTGAATTACATCATCAGACTGTTATCTTTTTTTTTTTTTCATTATTGCTCATCCCACAGTCCCATTTTAAACATAAATTTCCATGAAAATATAACACAGCTGGTACATTCCACGTGTGTCTCCATGCTGAATTACAGCGGCTGTGCTCTGTGCACACAGGCACGCAGGGGCTAGGTTTGCCGAGGGACGGGGCTGTCACTAGGAGAGTGTGTGTGGCGAAGGGGCAAGTTTATTAATTATGTGTAAATGGTGACCAGGAAATGCTCGATGAATTCTGTTTATCACTGAGTGTGTGTTGGCTTCAGAAATGAGGAATCCAAGGTCCTGATCCCTTTTCTTCTGGCATTTTAAATGCAAATAAAGGAGGACCCCCAGCTAAAGGGAGGTCTGGACAGGAGAATAATAAGCAGACTCAGAACAACAGAGGGCAGGCTAAAGACGGGGTGGGTGGATGGGTTTCCCAAGTAAGAGTAGCTGGAGGCAGAGCCTGGAAGATAAAGCCTGGTGGCCGCAATGGGGCCCATTAGCGAAGACCTGGTGGGTTCAGAGCCTGACCTCATCATCACAGATCCTGATTCTATGACAGGGAGGGGAAGATGGTGCGTACTTTCTGTGCTTCTGGCGGGAGTGAGGATAGGGCCAGCTGAAGCCCCGAGGCAGCCAGCATGAGCTCAGGCTCCAGTGCCAGGTCCAGTCTGCTGCCTGTCAGGATCAGAAGGGCTTGTTGATTTGGAGACAGCAGCCTGTGTGTGGCTTATGTGTCTGGGGAAGAGGGAGGGACCATGCTGGCTCACCATCCCATGATGAGCTGACGAGGGTAATTCATTCACTTGGTTTTAATTGTTTATGTTGGCTTTCAAAGTAGTGGGCTGGGTTATGGCATGTTCTGTCCCTCTCCCTGTGACCTGCCTTGTCTTCCCCTCCCCCTTTGCAGATCTGCTTTCCTGCCACAGGCGTACACCATCCTGTCTTCCCCTCCTCTGGGACCTCCTATTCTCCTTCACAATCTGCTATTATGCACACACAAACACACACACAGACATACAGACATACAGGCACACAGGCACACAGACACACAGACATACAGGCACATAGATACACAGGCACACACACAGACATACAGACAGACATACAGCCACACAGGCACACAGGTACAAAAACACATAGAGACACACATATACATAGGCACATAGGCACACAGATACACAGACACATGGGCACACACAGGCACACACAGACACACAGACACATAGACACATAGACACACAGGCACAACGTTACAAAGACAGACACACAGGTACAAAGACACACAGGTACACAGTCACACAGTTATATAGGCACACACATGCACACTGGCACACACAGGCACATAGACACACACAGTCACACACACAGAGGCACACAGGAACACAGGAACACAGGAATACACACACACACACACACACACACACACACACACACACACACACTATATCACTGAACATAATAACGTCCATTTCATCCATACTTCTGCAAATGCGATGCTTTCATGTTTCTTTAAGTGGCTGAGGCCAACAATCCTCCTGTCTCATCTCCCCAGTCCTGGGTTGCAATGCACTCCACCATGTCAGGCTTTCCCCCAGGGTGCTGGGGACTGTGTATTCGCCTGGCATCTTACTGGCTGTCTGTTTCCTTACACAGTATCACACTTCCAGGGGACCCTCCATTTGGACAGTGGATGTGTGAGCTCTAAGAGTTAATAAGTAAGCCAGGTGTGGCGGCGCACGCCTTTTGTCCCAGCACTCGGGAGGCAGAGGCAGGCGGATCTCTGTGAGTTCGAGGTCAGCCAAGTCTACAGAGTGAATTTCAGGATACCCAGGGCTGTGACACTGTCTTGAAAAATCAAAAAACCAAACCAAAACAAAACAAAAGTTATTAGTGCACTTCAAGTGGGAGGGACAGGCTTGTTTCAAATCCCACTTCAGTTAGACCCTGTAGGGAGGGAGCTCTCTAGAGAAAGCCTTCTGAAGAGGGATTTTTGGTTCAGGGACAGTTCAGTGTGCAAGTAGAAAGTTCAGAGCCGGGCAGGGCTGTGTTGCATCTGTATGCAATTATACATCCAATTTCGCCTTTGAGCCAGGGCCAGGCCTGTGTGCAGCCAAGCATCCCACAGAGTGAGAAGGAACTACTGTCTGCTCTCTCCATCCCTTCCTGGCAGCCTGTATCCCCCATCCCTCCTACACTTTGGCACACCAAGGGAGCTGAACTCCAAGGCCACCAACCAATTGTAGGACAGCATTTCCAGGTTGCTCCTTAGACACTGAGTGTCTTGGAGCCCATCCCAGACCCACTGAACCAAAGCCCACATTGCAGCCAGTTCCCAGGGTGACTTGTGTTCCCAGAAGCCCTAGGCTGGGAGACAGGGAATCCTGGGAAGGGAGTCTCTGCCATTCTCCATGATCTGTGACTCCTTCCTTTCACTCTTCCTGATTCTTTGTGATCCCTTCACCAGGATGCTGCTGCCACTGAGTGCTGCTGTCCCCCAAGGTCTCCTGTTAAAGGCCTGACCCCAAGGTGGCACTGTTGAGAGGAGACAGTGCCTTTAAGAGGTGGGGTCAAGTAGAGGTCTTCAGGTCACTGAGGACATGGGGTAGTGAGACTCCAGTAGTGATTTGAAGTCAGCAGGGTTTTATTTTATTTTGTTTTTATTTCCAGCCTAGATACCCACGGTTTGAGTTTGGGCTGGACCTTTCAAACGTTGAACCAAAGTAAAGTCCTTAAAAGCCTGCTGCCCCAGTGCACCACATGCTCAGAGGACTCCAGTCCCACCACAGCCACCTGTACGTCAGCTGCATCCAGCTTTATTTACAAGAGCCAAGAATCAGAATCAGCCCAGATGTCCATCAACAGAAAAAGCAGTTTATATCCACTCTGCTGACAGAATGGCAGTGATCACGGCTGGGGTGGGGGTCTCCATGGGAATGGACAAGAGATGTGGATGGCAGGAAGGCAGGGGTCGGGCTGGCCTCCCTGCTTCCCTTCCTGTGGGGGGACTGTAGGGAGTCCAGCTTCTTCCTTTCCCACCTTTTCTAGGGTTCTTAGGAGGAGAGAGGGATGAGAAATATTAGGTAGAAAGAGAGACCTAGATGACGAGAAGAAAGACAGAAACAGGATACCTTCGGGAGGGCCTGGGTCAATGCCCAACAGCCCCTTCTGTCTCTTCAAAAGGGCTTTTTATAACAATGCCGAGGGGCTGGACAAAAGACCTCCTCCTTGCTAGATCAAAGCACACTGCACAGCCAAGTGTAGACCCTTCCCCACACCTGGTAACCATGCCTGTGGTCCAATCATCCCCTTATGCAGTCCTGCTGGGTAAAGCAAGCTCAGATCTCACTAGGAAAACTCTGTGGGTCTCCACACCTTCCTTCCCCTCCCCTCCTTTCCTTCCAACCAAATTGGGGTCAGGTTGGGGTAAAGTCAAGGTTAAGATTAGGATTAGAGTCAGGGTTTAGTGTCAAGGGTTAGGATGTAGGGTTTAAGGTTAAGGGTTAGGGTTTAAGGTTAGGTTTAGGGAGTAGAGTTAGGATTGGGGGTTAGGTTTTAAGGTTAGGTTAAGATTATGGTTATGGTTTAGGGGTTAGAGTTTTAGGTTTTAAGATTAAGATTATGGTTATGGTTATGGTTTAGGGGTTAGAGTTTAGAGTTAAGCAGTTAGGTTGACGATTAGGGTTAGGGTTAAAGTTGTAATTTTAGATGAGAGGTGCAGAGTCTCCCAAACCTCCTTCAGAGGTGGAGGCGATTCTCTGTAACTGGGACTGTAATTGTGTAATGGTCTAAACTGGGTCATCACTGTCTAATTTGGGGTTTGTGGTTCAGAACTGAGTCTTACTGTCCACACTCAGAGAGAGGAGGTCAGAACATCCGAGTAAGTCAGAGAGCACTCGGTGTCAACCTGCCCCACCTGGCTCTCCAGCAGTTGTCCTCCTCAGTGCATAAAACAGATTTCATTCCAGCTGACCTGCTCTTGCCACTGAGTCTCACACAGGGAAGTCGTCAGAAGAAGCCTTCCTCTTTAGTATACAGTCGTTTCCCAATTGTGTGGCTGTGGATACCTGCAGTGACAGTCCTCAGCAAGTTCAGGCAGGACTGTCAGTTCCTGGGCTATGAGTTCCTGGTCAGCCTGGGCTACCTAGTAAGACTTGGTCTCAAAAAGAAATTACTCACTCTCTTTGATCCTTGGAGTGGGGATCAGTGGTCAGGAGCAGGGACAGAGGCTCAGGAAAGGGGCCTGACATCTCATAGGATGCATGGGGACAGAATATGGAGCAGAAGCTAATGGACCCCGTGAAGGTCACCTGCCAGCATGTCATTGGTCAGGAGGAGAACATAGTGTCCTGATAATGAGGCTGGTATTCGTTTATGGTGATGGCAGAGAGAAAATAGACCCTGGTTTCTTTCCTCACCTACCTGGGCCTAGAGTTATAGAGGAACCTGGAAAATGGGCACAATTCACCTTAGTAGCTTTAAAAGTCACCTCAGGGGCTGGAGAGATGGCTCAGAGGTTAAGAGCACTGACTGTTCTTCCAGAGGTCCTGAGTTCAATTCCCAGCAACCACATGGTGGCTCACAACCATCTACAATGAGATCTGGTGCCCTCTTCTGGCCTGCAGGCCGAACACTCACTGTATACATAATAAATGAATAAATCTTAACAAAAGAAAAAGTCAGTTGGGGATTTACCACAGTGGTAGAGCGCTTGCCTAGCAAGCACAAGGCCCTGGGTTTGATCCTCAGCTCAAAAACAAAACAAAACAAAAACAAAAAACAAAAAAACAAAAAACAAAAACAAAAACAAAAACAAAAGTCACCTCAGTAGTCTTAAAAGTAGCCCATTTTCCAGATGCCTCCAGCCTAGATGGTGTGGACATCTGCTAGTGGGGGAAGGGAGGCCTAGAAGCCTTCTTACTTGGAGGAAAGGGGGTCTCGTTGGGAGCAGGGCCAAGGGGAATCCTGAATGTTGCCTGGGTGCCCACATCCCAGTGGCAGAGAGAAACCAACTTTGTCTGGTCTCTCTCTCCCTCTCTCCTCCAATTCAGCAACATCAAGTCTCTAAAATCAGGTTCTTGGCTTGGTTCCTGGGATGTAGGCTTTGGGGTCCACTGGAACAGTGCCTGGGGAATTTGAACAGCTACATTGGATACAGGCAAGCAAAGGTTGCTATGGAAACCCTTCATCCCTTCCTAGACCTGCAGCCTCTTCTCCCTCCCCAGATGCTGCATTCCCAGCCTCCCAACCACACTGGGGCAAGGGGACCACACAGAGCCTGATGAAGGCGGAGACATCTCTTTCCTCTCGGTGCCTCTGGCTGCCCTCAAATCCATCCTGGACAGGGTGCCCAAACAACAATCTCCTCTCAAGGTCAAGTCCCTGCTTAGGACCCTCTGGCTCTGCACACACTCCTTGTCTTGGTATTTTGCTTCCCTTTCTCTCCCTAACATAGCTGCCCATGGGGCAGCCAAGTCCTTGTTCAAGGCTGCTTCCTCAGCGCTGTGCACAATCCTGAGCGCAGAGCTGGCACATGGAAGAAAAATAAGAAAGGTAGGGAAATAGAATCCCTGCCAAGTCTACTAGCAACAGAGCCCCAGTTCTGGCTGCCTGGAGACCCACTGGAGCCAGCAACTGCATCCAGAGACAGCCGAGAGCATTACTCCGCCCCTTCCAGAGACCACCTAGTCTTAGTTTGATCCCACTTCTTTCTAGACGGCTTCCTGGATGCTTCATGAAAATGATGCCCCTAGGGTCTGGTGAGAGGGCTCAGCTGTGAAGAGCATTTCCTATTTTTGCATAGGACCTAGGACCAGTTCCCAGCACTCGGGTATGTGACTCCAAACCACCTGTAACTCCAGTTCCAGGAGCTGTGGTGCCCTCTGCTGGCCTCTGCAGGTTTTTACACACACGGTACACAGACAACACACAGGCAAGCTCATTTACATGCAATAAAATAAAAATAAGCAAATGATGCCCCTGTCTTTTAGAACTCACGGGGCCCTCCCTGCATAGAACATCCCTCCTCACCGCGGCAGGACCTTGGTGAGCAGAACTCTTGGCTCTCCCTTCCCACCACGGGAACTCAGAAGATGACTAAAACTTGAATTCTGGCTCACCCAGCATTGCTGGGATTTCCTATCAGAATTTCTAAGACCTCTCCACCTGGCTCAACACATAACAAAGTTCACCGCATCAACACCTGTGTGCACGCGCGTGCGCATGCGCACACACACACACACACACACACACACACACACACACACACACACACACACACACACACACACACACACACGGGCACACACGGGCACACACACACAGGCACATGCATACCTTGAGCCATCTGTCACCTGCTGGATTTTCTTCCCTGGGAGTCTCCTTCCCAAAACCACATCACCAGACCAGGAGCTGTCATGCTGCCCTTCAGCACTCTCTTCTTTTTAGCTGCTCACAGCACACTCTCCATGCATGCACCGGAAAGACCCTCACAAAGTACCGAGTGCAGCAAGGGCAGTCCTGAGATCAAAACCCAAGTGTGGCTGTGCCTCGGGACCTTGGAGCCTGCTCTCTTTGTAAAGTAAATGCTCTTTCCCCAGACACCTGGATGGGCCTTGTCTCCAGTCATCTGGCTGCTTCTCAATGTCACTTCCACAGAGAAGACTCATCTACCTGTTTGTCATTTGAAATCCTCCTTAACCCCATTTGACCCTCTGACATAGTAATATATATATATATATATATATATATATATATATATATATATATATTATATTTCATATATATATATATATATATATTTCACACACATATACTTCCTTTATGTCTCTCTCTTCATAGCCGCTCAAATTGTTGCCCCTAAAGTGATATGTTCAAATTCCATCCCCACTCCTGTGCATGTGACTATTTTAGAACTAGAAACTCAGAAGATCAGATGGCTGACGACCCTAATCCTCGGCAGTGGGCAGTATTCAGTGTTCAGGGCACAGCTGTACTGAGACAGAAGTTGGGAGATTGGGCACCACGGTCCTAAGCATCCAGTCTGATGTGAGCTTGAGGAATTGAACTGTGTGATTTGGCCAAATGACTTTCTATCTCCGAGCTTTGGGGCTCCCCACAGGATGTCTGTATTCCATGGGACATCTGTACCCCACTGAAGATGTCAGTTTTCCATGAGCCTCTTGAGGACTGTGGTCCCCATCGACACCACCACACTCCTCACCCCACAGGCTGTTGTGAATCTCCCCTCTAACTGTCCAGGAACACCAGATCATCTTCTGTGACTCCCTAGCTCCCTGTGTCCCTGAAGGAGTTTCCAGCAACCTGCAGCACAAGGCAGAGAGCTGTCCTTCTGCAAAGCAGGCAGAGGCACAAGAGCCCGGAGGACGTTCCTTAAGGGAATACTAGAAGCGTTTGTTTGTCTTTAAAATATCTTGAAATGGTGATTGCGGATTTTATTTCTCCCCTTGCCTCCTTTCCAAACAGGTGCAGCGAGCGCGGTGGTAATTTACAAAGCAGGATGGCGTCCATGTCAATTTGCTGCTAATGAGCAGAACACACCGTGTAATTGCCGTGTATGGAAGGCAGCAACAATGAGCTTTGCTGGGCGGTTTAATGTCAGGGCTTGGTTCCGCAGGTGTGCTCACTCTCTAACAGAGGGGCTCTGAGCTGAAACTGACACTCTCTCTTTAGTGTCTGTTCAGTGCTGTGACCCCCAGAGGACAAAAGGCAAGGTACCTGGAACCTGGCTGGGCAGCACCCCTCCCCAACATGCCTCATCATAGGGTCTTACATTGCGTCTGGGATCCTGATGGCCAGAACGACTCAAATACCATCTATGGAGTGAGACATCACCCAGGGCACATCACAAACCTTCCTGGCCTGGATGCTGTGTGTAACACATCCATGGAGCTTACTCCATTACGTGGGTGTGTGGACTATTGTCTGCTAGGCTTGAACAGGAGAGTCGCCACCATCCGGGTCCCTGAAACGTCACAGTCAGGCAGATGCTGTTGTCTGTTTAGAGAGGCTTAGGGATGCCAGGTGCCACACCCACATCTGTACATAGGGAGCAGGCCTGGTGCCCCTGGCAGTGTGGAAGGTGTAGAGAGGAGGTCTGACTTCTCAGTACCCCCCTCCTCCCATGCCATGGAACTCAGAAGCCCGCTGCTGCCTGGTGTGTGCTGCTCAGGCCTCTAAGGGACCATTTGCCCCTTGGATGAGAGGAGGAGGTGGCTGAGGGGTTGGAAGGGTCAGGGTCACGGTGAGGCTGCTTGCTTATCTTGAGTTGGTCCTTGAGGAGGTTCCAATGTCAGGGGAAAGAGCTTGACTTCAGAATCTCGGGGACTGGGATTGGATTTAAATCTCATTCCCCACCAGCCTCAGTCCCCACCCTGTTCCCTGTTTGTTTGTTTATTTATTTATCTATTTTTTAAATTCCTCTTCATGTATTTAATGGAAGAAAAGGTCTTCCACCCAAAGAGGGATGAGCTTGACTGGTAATGTCTGAGAAGGCTTCCAGAGAGTCTGGGGTCCACCAGCCAGGGATTCCTAACTGACAGTATAAACACAGAGGCATAATCTGGGGGTGGGGGATTTAAAGTCACTGTGGCTGAGAGCTCACCCCACCCAAGCTGGGGCGGGGGGTGCTCTTCTTTGTAGACTCCTTGTCTGGGAAAATCCACTGCAGTTCATTGGTGAGGAAACGCAGCTCAGTGGTCACTAGTGGGGGTTCTGGTGAAAGGGACCTGGTTTGATGTGACCCTCCACAAAGCAGCTCCCCTCCCTGTGCCTCTGACTACCTGCATAAGGAAGGGAAAAGCAGGTCCAGTTTCATCAAGC